>NC_065922.1:36927200-36937827 GCF_024586455.1 Bactrocera neohumeralis | reverse complement strand
GAGCTGCACGAGATATACGACGACATCGACATAGTTCAGCGAATTAAAAGACAGCGGCTACGCTGGCTAGGTCATGTTGTCCGGATGGACGAAAACACTCCAGCTCTGAAAATTTTCGACGCAGTACCCGCCGGGGGAAGCAGAGGAAGAGGAAGACCTCCACTCCGTTGGAAGGACCAAGTGGAGAAGGACCTGGCTTCGCTTGGAATATCCAATTGGCGCCACGTAGCGAGAAGAAGAAACGACTGGCGCGCTGTTGTTAACTCGGCTATAATCGCTTAAGCGGTTTCTACGCCAATTAAGAAGAAGAAGAAGAAGTTATCAATTTTGAACGAGTTCAGAAAAATTCGTAAAATGATATTCATATCAATTAATATGATTGCATGTAAACGTATAAAAATATAAGCGAAAGGCCAACATGCGTCTGTAATAGCAATGTATATTTCTGAGCATAATTTTCATTGAATGCTCAGCTCTGTTCACGCGCCACTGTTAAGATTTCTCCTTCTGATCTTGCTGTGGTGAAACACGCTCATCGCATTTTGTTAGCCAAAAATATTTTTTACGCTCTCCGCGCCGTGAACCTTCTCTATAAATATACGTTCTCTACATATAGCAGAAACTCTGCAGTTGGCGCAGCGCGTGCAATACATGTCAGCAGAGAACGTATATTTATAGAGAAGGTTCACGGCGCGGAGAGCGTAAAAAATATTTTTGGCTAACAAAATGCGATGAGCGTGTTTCACCACAGCAAGATCAGAAGGAGAAATCTTAACAGTGGCGCGGGAACAGAGCTGAGCATTCAATGAAAATTATGCTCAGAAATATACATTGATATTACAGACGCATGTTGGCCTTTCGCTTATATTTTTATACGTTTACATGCAATCATATTAATTGATATGAATATCATTTTACGAATTTTTCTGAACTCGTTCAAAATTGATAACATTATCATTAAATTATGCTATTTTCAAAGTAATATTTGTAGGTAATGTACAAATAAGAGATACCTTTTAAAAATTTCGTATGTTTGATAATATGTATGTCATAAATTCACAAATATGTACTTATGTACATACATATGTATGTGGATACGTTATATATATTTATGACATACTTTCATAATATCCTAAAAAAACTTAATATATTACAAGAATATTGTCTGTAAATTACATTTCTTCATTTAAATTTTCATACGCATCTACATATTAGCACATAGTTACATATACATATGTACATATATGTATATGTAAGTAGAATTCAAATTCAAATCGTGATATCATTTATCAGTAAAAAGCGTGAGCGCACTGCTCTATATGTACATACATATGCATATGTGAACGACATTGCCCAACAAATAATGTATACACAAACCAACATACAAATATGCGTACACATGTAAATATGTGCGTATGACATTCCCACACAAATAATGCATACACAACATACATACTTATATGCGTTCACATATAGATATGTATGTCACCCGCAAATATTACGAATATTGTTCTACAAAAACAACAATGGGTTCAAATAGCATCAGCGGCGTCATAAGTCAATATGGCAGCCAAACAGTCGATGCCCAAATTTGTAGAAAAACACCTAACAACAATATTTTCATTCATGAACGCAAGCACACTTTCAACAGGCAAACTTGCTTCATTCATATAAACAGACGCCATAACATCTCCCCGAGCATGCCCTTGCCCACAAGCGTCTTTTCGCGACGATGGCAAAAGCTAAAAATCATAAATTGAACAACTTTCTGATGATTCTTCACAGAAAGAAGTGACAAAAGTGGCAACATAGCCGTTGTCGATTTACAATCTTTGTCTAAAATATTTTTCCGTGACTCGCAAAAATTTGCGTCGATATGTATGCAAGCTCACACACAAACATATATATCTACGCTGGTTTGTTTGCGAAGCTGGTACAGCGGCAAGGGAAGCAGTGGCAATTGGCGATCGTTCGTTTGTGTTTTCGGCACAGCTCGGATTTTCTACCAACAACGCAATGTTGTGACGCGTCAGTCTTTCGACACATTGAAGCGCTGAACACAATGCGCGCGACAGACTGCAAACGACATCTGTCAAATATTAGAATACACACGTTCTTATGGACACAGTTATTGAGGCAGCTGCAGAACTACATAACTGTGTCCGTAACAACATGTGTATTCTAATATTTGACAGATGTCGTTTGCAGGCTGTGGCGCTCATAGTGTTCAGCACTTGACTCTTTGACTTGAAAGCAAAAAAATATGAGCTTCGCCATTGGTTGTTCGCGTCAACGGAAATTTCGCATGAAGCATTGAATATACATATATATTTACATACATTTGTTGCATGTTGAGAAATTTACAAACATTATGCGTATGGTTCTTATATTTGTTTACATGCAAGTTAATACCACCAGTTCACATTACATGAACATATTCTTTATCTGTCATAAATATGTAACATGACACTTACGACCCATATGGTCCGTATTAAGTATCCGTAAGTAACATTGTGTGTACTTTGCTAATACTGTCGGCCTTAGGTGGTCCAAAAATGTAACTCATAGATTGTAAGATGAATCTTCCCACTTGTAACATATGTCCTACATATGTCCTATCTCAAGTGGATTGTAGATATACTTCCTAGAATGTAAGATTAATATTTGTATCTAGGCTTAAGCAAAATATTGTATTTAAGAAAAGGTAATAAAGAAAACGAGGCAGTTGACCACGGGCAGTTGCCCGTAGTTGCCCACGAGAACTAAACGGAGTTTTTAATTGGCGATCCTGCCAGGAGATGAAATAATCTCTGGCGGACCAAAATGTAACAATAAATTTCGGCGGTAACCATTTAAGGGTACAAAAAATCCCCGTGTTACCGTTTGAAAAACAATCAAGTATCCTCAATTGAGGAGAAAAGTAAAAAAAAAGTTAAAAAAACGCTAAGTCCAAAAAGAGACACATAATCAAAAAAATCTCAGCCACTTAGAAAATTATTGAAAAAATTTCGAGTGTGTGTTTGTGCCTACTGCCAATCGAACGCGCCTCATCTGTACGGATTACGAGCGAAAAACAAGCTAACGTACGCGTTACAACAATTGAAAAAATAAGTAAAATTGAGAAACAAAAAACTACAACAGTTTCACAAATAAAGTGATTTTAAAATATGAATTGAAAAACCAAAAACTGAAAATGAAAATTTTTGAAAATTTCAAACAAATAGAAGAAAGTGCGTGGATCTATAAACTATCCACATAAAAACAAATAAATAAAAAAATTCTGTAAATCAGAAATTTCACCAAAAACTTATTTCATTTAAACCTCGCACACGGCCGCCAACGACGACCATTGCACAACCAACCGCCGAAATTCGACTTAAAAAGCAACAGCAGCAGCAAAGTCAACAATAGCCGCAACAGTAGCAACAGCAGCAATAGCAACAGTAACAACAGCAGCAGTAGAAGCAGCAACATAAAATTAGTTGTAAGTAAGGCTTATACATACTTATGTATTTATTAATTAAATTAAGTATAAAAATTGTTTATTGTGAGTATTAATTTGCTTCATTAAACTCACAAATATATATATATAAAAAAAAAAAAACAAAACCGAAAAATAAATTTAAAGAAAAAAAATATAATTCTTTGGGAGCAGAGACTCCTGAAGTGCCTGCCGAAGATTTTTCCGGAAATATTTTATTAACAAAAAAAAAAAAATATTTTGGGACAAAAAGGTCCTAAAACGCCAGCCGAAGTTCATACCGGCAAAATAAAACAAAAAAATAATGGAAAAATATATAAAATAAATATAAATATATATATGTAAATCAAAATATAAAAATTCAAAATTTATATTACTTTGAACAAAAAAGTCTTAAGGCACCAGCCGAAGAAAGTACCGGCAATACTAAAAATAAAAAAATACTTAAAAATTGTGGAACAAAAAGTTCAACAACGCCAGCCGAAGATTTTACCGGTATAATAAAACAAAAAAGAATTGCGAAAAGCCAAATAGAATATAAAAATACTAAATTTAAATGCTCCAAAAAAGGAGGTACTAATATATTATATAAATAATTTCAATAATTGGGGTACTCACAAGCCATCGTAAAATCGTAAAATTATAAACTACAAATTTAAAAAAAAAAAAAAATGTTGTTAGATTTCATACAAAAATGAGTTTACACATTTACAATTCTCAATGTTATGTTTTCGAATCGTTATAACTTATAACTTTATGCGACTTGAGAAAACCCTAAATGTAAAAGAAAAAATTGCTGAAATGTATTCAGGCAATAATACAATAAAAGATGTCATATATAAAAACACTTCCATCAAAAAATAATTAGAAGTCAAAAATAATATAAAATGTATCGAAAGTATATTTAAGAGTCAAATTTAAATAAATTAAGATTTCAAAAAAGTACTGTTCAAATTGATAAAATAGTCTATAGCCTCACGTACTACTATATATCCATTTGAATCGGGACGCTTCAATTTAGAGGTGGGGGAGTTAATACCACCAGTTCACATTACATGAACATATTCTTTATCTGTCATAAATATGTAACATGACACTTACGACCCATATGGTCCGTATTAAGTATCCGTAAGTAACATTATGTGTACTTTGCTAATACTGTCGGCCTTAGGTGGTCCAAAAATGTAACTCATAGATTGTAAGATGAATCTTCCCACTTGTAACATATGTCCTACATACGTCCTATCTCAAGTGGATTGTAGATATACTTCCTAGAATGTAAGATTAATATTTGTATCTAGGCTTAAGCAAAATATTGTATTTAAGAAAAGGTAATAAAGAAAACGAGGCAGTTGACCACGGGCAGTTGCCCGTAGTTGCCCACGAGAACTAAACGGAGTTTTTAATTTGCACACATAATTATATATGGGCAAATGTGCGATCGCTTGGTCTTTTAACATGATATCGAAAAGTTTAATGACCGAAGCAAATACATATTTATTGAAGTATATGAATACATACATACATATATGTATGTAGTACCAAACCTCTATAAAATGCATATTTAGGTAGTAATACAAATCTTATTGAATTATAAATTTGCAAAGATTTTATGGAATTCATCATAAAATAGCTCAATTTTAAAATATATACATATGTACATACTTATGTGTTTTCATAACAAATATACATACATACATACATATGTATACCGATCTATAAATTACATACATAAGTATATGCAGCATCGTTTGCGCATAGTAAATATGCGAATCTGTAAGCGTACATTCCTTAACATTGGAATTATTATTTTTCTCATTTAACACTGAAAATGCTCAATTCTGCTATTTTCGTGTCCCCTGATGTTAAGTGTGAAACACGCTAATAATTTTCTGTGGTGAAACACGCTCATCCAAAACAGTAAATATCCCAAAATTGAAATATCCCTAAATTTTCGTCATCGTGAACCTTCTCTATAAATATACGTTCTCTGCTTTGTCTTTTTTAATACGCTTTTATTAGCTTCGCTTGTATGTATGTATGTATGTATGTAACTTTTTTAAGTGGGGCTGAAACCTAGAATATTTAAGCGACACTGTAGGAAGGCGATAGTAAGTTTAAGCACCTCACCAAAAAGATGCGTTTAAAAGTATGCAACATCTATATAAAACTAGTTTTGGTGATATTTGAATAGCATACTGAGTTGGGCGTCGACCGTTCATAAGATTCAAGGTTGTACCAGAGAACGTATATTTATAATATATATATCGTATATATATATATACAGTAGATCATGCTGTAATTTATCTGGGCTCTCGACTGTTTGCTGCTGGACAAGCTTATGTACAAGAATGATAGAATACAAGATTACGACATTAGTTTACAGTTAGTTTTTTTCGGTTTAGCTCTTGACAATTCTTACAAAAACAAATACATTGTTCAACAATTTCGTGACGTAACAGTTTTGCGTTGAGAAGAACAAGCATAGAAATGCATACAAATTGTAAACAGAAAAGTAAACACTTTTTGAAATTCCCAAAATAATATTAATTCATTCGTCTTTGCAGGAAAAATTTCAGTGGAATGTTTAGAATATTGTTGAGAGAAAATATGTATATAATTAGTTTTAGGCACATCCACAATAAATAGAGTAGCTGTGTGGAAATTGTTCAAATGAAGAAAATCAGTCAACCAAGTGTACTGTTGTATTTACAAAAATTTCTAAGCATAAATATATTAATTTGCGTCCAAAATGAAAAATGCAGTGGCTTGTCCACCAATTACTATCCAATTAAAGGACCGAAAACGAGTTTTTTCAGTTTTCTGGCCGATTTAAAAGTTGCCAAAAAATGGGTGTTATTTTGCAAAAGAAATGATATATTTAATACTAAATTAATAATTTCACAATTCTTCACATCTGAACTTATAATATATGTATATATTTATATACAACACAAGAAACGTCTTCTCCATTTGAATCACAACTTAATAGACAATTTTATTATCAATAGGCCGATATATTTCTTTAGAAATGATTCAAATCTTTTCACTCAACAATATTCAATCGCTTCACTAAAACTTTTCATTAGAATCGAAAGAATTAATAATATTTTGCGAATTTACAAAAGTGTTTACTTTTCTGTTTACAATTTGCAAGCCATTTGACGATTTTACTCTTGTTCTTCTCAACACGGAACTATGACGTTTCGTAATGGCGGTCGTCGTAATCTTGTATTCTATCATTCTTGCTTATGTAGCACTTAGTCGTTGTAGATCTTTGGTCGGTGCTCGAATTGAAGAACTAGACTGTTCAAAGTTGACAAGTAAAACCCCATGTAACATTGAAGCTTTAGAAGAAATGATTCGATTAAGAAGTAATAATTCGTAAAGTCGTGAATAGAACTTGGTCACAAATAATATAACAATAAGTCAATGAAAGGTTACGAGTAGATATTAAATGCTGCCTAATTATCGATTTACTTAACCCATACTACAGTCATAGTTCATATTTTAACAAATTCTGGGTTTCTCACATCAAATTAAAAAATTAAAAATAAATATAGTTTAAAAAAACTAAAAAACACGCTTTTAAAACATATCAAACTAAAAAGTGAAAAATAATTCCTGCATTATTGTGAGAAAAGCGTGGGATGCTTGGTCATATATCGAGCATTCCACGCTTCTCTCACAATAATGCAGAAATTATTTTTCACTTTTTAGTTTGATATGTTTTAAAAGCGTGTTTTTTAGTTTTTTTAAACTATATTTATTTCCAGGTAACACGGCATAGCTGCAGTGTTATTCGACACTTCGCTTAGATGTTTTTATGTGATACTTGGGGTTGACGAAGCGGCAATCGTGCTCCCGAACGACTAGAAAAATTGGTTAGAAAAAAAGTATATAAGCGCGACGAACAAGCTTAAGATTTACGTAAGTGAAATAGTTATAATTATAAAGTGCTAAAGTAGTTATTCAAATAATATTTTTTATTTTTAGGCTGAATTTCAATTCAATGGATAGTGATAAAAGCAGTAACGAGCATTGCAGCGATTATGGCAATGACGCAGATGATGGAGTTTTAGGACTGGTGCCTTATGGCTTTAATAGCAATTCGGATGAATCACTTGACCTTCCTTCTAATTCACAAACGCGCAAAAGAAGAGGAAAAATGGTTAATCCAGCTTGGTTCGCAGCAAAAAATAAAAAACAGAGAAAATGGGAAACTTTATCTGGGGAAAAAGAAAGAGAATGGCCTGTGAAATCATCGAAGAGTTAGAAATGCAAAAGTCACTGGAGAGCGATGTAGCTGTAAAAAAACCACTAATTCTGCTGCTCTCCACTGTGCAAAAATTACTGAAGACCAAAGACAAGCATTGTTTAAACAATTCTGGCAAATGGACTGGAAAGAGAAACAGACTTATGTAAATACATTGATTCAAGTAACAACTCCTGCAAGAATGCGAAATCGCAAAGATAAACACAAGAGCAGAAGGAGTCGAACATTTCAATACCATGTAAGAGTCGAGCAAAACAGTGTTAGAGTTTGCAGAAAATTCTTTTTGAACACTCTTAGCATTGGCAGACGTACGGTGCTAAATTGGGTTAAGCAGCCTACGATTTCAAGAAACACTACACAGAACGCACCACAACAAAATTGTAGCATGGCACGTGAATCTCTAAATTCGTTTTTCAATTATCTGCCAACCATGGAATCACATTACTGCCGTGCAACAACTCAAAAAAAATATCTTTTGCCAGAATGGTCGTCAAAAAAACAACTCTTCGAATTTTACGTAGAGGATTGGTGTAATGCACATGGAAAACCCCCACTCTCTATTTCAGCATTTTATAACGCCTTTGCGGATCAAAAGCTCGGTCTATTTTTCCCTAAAAAAGATCAGTGTGAAATCTGTGCGCGACATACTGTGGGAGATATTTTGGATGACGTCTACAATCTTCACCAGGCAAAAAAACATGAAGCTAGGGAAGAGAAACAAAAGGACAAAATCAAAGAAACCTACGTGTTTACTATTGATCTGCAAGCGGTCTTAATGGCACCAAAATCCCAAGTAAGCAGCCTTTATTACCGCACGAAGTTGCAAGTCCACAATTTGGTGTTTTACAATTTGATAAATCATGATGCTTATTGCTTCATATGGAACGAAGTAGAAGGTGGATTATCTGCCGAAGAATTTGCTTGCATTTGGGTGTACTTCATCGAGAATAAAATAATTCCAAATCTTACCGAGAATGCAGCTGCTACGAAAATTATTCGTTATAGTGATGGATGTACGTACCAGAATAGGAATGTTTCTATGAGTAACGCTTTGCTCAATACATCTATTAAACATGGCGTAATAATTGAGCAAAAAATACTAGAAACGGGGCACACCCAAATGGAAGCTGACAGCGTACATTCAGTTATCGAGCGTGTTATTAAACACCGAATTGTTAATGTATCAGCAGAGTATATTCAAATATGTCAGAATGCTCGAAAGAAACCTACACCTTATATGGTAGAGTTTGGATCATACTTTTTTCAAATGTTCCAGGGGCATACAATTTTTAAAAACAATTCGTCCTGGTCGCGGAATGGGTGAATCAAAAGTCACCGATATTCGTGCGATTAAATACACACCGGAAAGGGAAATATTTTATAAATTGCGTTTTCCCGAGCCATGGAGCTATTTACAGCAAAGAGTGGACAGAAGTGTTGTGCCAACGGATAGGTCTAATTTGCCACAGCTTCACCAAGAAAGAAGAAAATTAACAGCAAGAAAATACGCAGATTTGCAATATTTAAAAACTTCTTGGTCTTATGGTCTTCTTATTTTTTAATATATTTTTTTTGTTTTGCTTAATTTATAATTTCCAAACAGCAATGAATAAAGACTGAACTGATATATTAACTTTTTGTGATACCTTAAAGTTTAAGGCTTAAACAAAGATTTTCCATTTAAGTACTTATGTATTCCTTTAAACGACAGCAACGAAGTAAGACTGTATAATATTTTTTTGTGATAATAAAATACGCCATTTGCAAAAAAAACTGCAATATTTCTTTTTCGAAAATGTGCTAAATCCAATACATCCAAGTGCAAATAACTCCAGAAAATGTGCTAAGTCCAAAAAAGGCCTATATAAAGGCACTCATTAAATTTTTTATTATATTTTTTTTTTGTACTTAAATGAAATATCACAGTTGACAAAACTGCGTTAAAAATTAAAAAAAAATTGAACTTCAATTTTTATTCAGTTTTTTTTTGTTTTATTTAATAATTCAAAAATGGCACTTAGCACCTTTGCACGTTAAGCCGACGATTTGAGATTTTAAGTTAGAGACAATTTTTTGACTTGAGACGATTCTGCTGTTCTGTAAGTGACAATCACAAAGTCTATTACATTTCATTATTCAGAGATATTCTTACACTTGAATGAAAACAAATATGTCGACAACAAATTTTAAATTTTCTATGACATGGTCAAAAAACATAATTACCAATAATAACAAAAATTTATGTTGGCTTTGTTTCATAATATATACGAAATTCATGTAATATTGATTTATTTTTACCCTTCTCGTGTTTCAGTTGTTTACAAAATATAAAAAAACGACAATCGATTAATATCGATGATGATCTCTATCGAATACTACAACCACCAAAAACCGCCAAACAGTTAATTAAACAAATAACTACGTAAATTGGATATTTTTACACACATCTAGAGAGCAGAAAATGAAGCATGAAAGAAGGCCATTGTACATAGTAGGAGATAATGTTTTCATTCAAATATCTTTAATATGATTTTAATGGGAATTTATGTTCCAACACTAATGTAATTAAGAAGTAAAACATGGAAATCAACGGTCAAAGTTGATTCATAATATTTTTGCACCGAATTTTTTCTATACTAAAAAGGCTCTTCAGCATATCATTTGGAGGCTGTGGCTTGACATAGAGGAGGTTCTCCAAATTAAGGATATACACCTGCCGGTGATTCAAGGTCCATTCACATACATTTTTTTTCTTTTCTTGACAATTCATATTTTAAAAACAAGTCAAAAAAAGAAAAGGGTATGTTGATGCTGTAGTTACTCGTGGGACCAAAATATGAACGGCATAAATAACACAACAACAACTACAT
>NC_065922.1:36672711-36927100 GCF_024586455.1 Bactrocera neohumeralis | reverse complement strand
CAGGCCAGCGGGCCAGCGGGCTAGCGGGCGAGCAACTGAACGAGCTCCTCTACCAAATCTCGCCAGATAATCAGCAGCGGCAACCGAACATATTTAGCTATAATTGCGGTCATATGTGCACAACGCGCCACCCATGCCAGTGTGTGAGAGTGTTTACTTTGGACAGCCCCCGGGGAATTTTAGCACAATGTGAAAGAATTGCGACTGTGGTCATAAAACCATAAGAGCCGAGTTGGCCGTGGAGGAAGGGGGCGCAAAACGTATTTGCTCCAAATTAAACATTACGAGTGCTCTGTGACCCAAGCGGCCGGCGCAGCCAACAGTGACCAGCAACCAGCGGGGTCAGCCGACTCACTTGGCCAACAGCGCATTGTGTGGCGAGCAAATGTTGACTCGACCCGCGTATATTCGCAAACCGCAGCGACCACTACGCTTTTGTTCTTGTTATGTTTAGCTGACTAAACGAGAACACTGTAAGGGTGCGGGGCGGAGGATGGCAACGCGCTGCACGCTAACCACTGGCGGCAGTAAATCACTGGACGCAGTGAGGCGCGCGCACACAAATGGCGACCAGCCGAGCAGCAGCGTTGGGTTGATGCCACTGACCAGAGTAACCAGAGTCAGCGACGAGTGGACGGTGGCAACCGGCGACGACATGTGCATTTGTCGAGGTGCTTCCGGTCAACGGCGGTGACTCGAGTTGACAGTGGGAAAGTGTGCGTATGTGTGTGTGTGCAGCGCGGCCTGGTTAATGGGTGCTTTGGTGTGTTAATGTGATGTTGGTGAATTGGTTGGGGGTACGGCTGGTTGGCTGCCTGCTGGAGCTCATTCACATGTGAAATGTCAGCGCTGTGACTCTGACAGCAACAACAGCAATACTAAGGAGGTAGTAGCGAAAGCAGACATTAAATTAGAGTTTATTTCGCAATTAACGCCTGTTGCTGCCACACCCACTGTCGAGTGTGCCTCGCGCTCCCACCGCGCGCTCTTCACTTCACCGCTTCCGCTCTCGTTTGCTAATGACTTTGACAGAAATTAGTGCTTCCTGCCGCAATGCCGTGGCGTACAGCCGAGTGACTGTGTTGACAGCGGGTTTAATAGGCTGTTGAGTGAATGCGCGCATGTGTGTGTGTGTGTGGAGTTGGGAGCATGTGCTGTCGTGTGAAGTGAAGTGGTGGGGCATGCTGGCTGAAGATATGTGCGAAATTCATTGAAATTGTTGCAATGGCATTTTCACTTAACGCGCTGTCGACACCTAACGGTTAATGTTACACATACAGGGAAACACACTCAT
This sequence comes from Bactrocera neohumeralis, assembly GCF_024586455.1. NCBI lineage: Eukaryota > Metazoa > Arthropoda > Insecta > Diptera > Tephritidae > Bactrocera > Bactrocera neohumeralis. The sequence continues at coordinate 36,925,806 of NC_065922.1, read as the reverse complement.
ACATACATACATATGTATATTTACAAATAACAACTCCCCTCGCCATTGGCGTTGCCACCTCATACAGCCTGCTCATTTGTGGTGCGCGCTTGAAGCATTTGCAATAACAATAACAAAAACAACAACTGTGCCGCCTAAAGTCTGAATGTTAAACGTTCCATTGCAACTGTGTGTTTAGATGGCTGTGTGTGCTACAGGTGTAAATGGGAATTAATTAACCGCAAATACTATAAACATTGCAACACAGTGGCATAAACACTAATACTCCCACGCACACTCATATAAATACGTATGTATACACATACACACGTAAGCTAAGTTTATAGCGCTTAAGGCTCACAGCCGTGTGAATATTGAACGGTAAATGTTGGCACTGGTTTATTTTATTTGGTTTTAGGCGGAAATATTAATGATTTTGAGGAGTCATCGGATATTCACCAAAATCATTTGTGGCACTTTAATTAAGTGAAGTTTTGGAGTAATATCTCGCGACATGCTGCACCGAGCATAATAGTTTTGTTGAGGTTATTTACAACAAGCAAAAGTAAATGCTTGCGAAATATATTTTTATACACCGAAGAGGGTACATTAAGTTTGCCATGAAGTTTGTAACACCGAAAAGAAAGCGTAAAAGACAGTGGGCAAAATATAGTAAGACTTTTTAATTTAAATTTCGCGCGAAAACCTCATTCGTCGCAATATTTTTTTTCTAGGCTGGTATGACTGTCAGTGACATCTGTGCCACAAGTCACATCAAAATAAGCATTAATGTTCAGTATACGTTTGCTTTTCTGAAGTACAAACAGTGCATTTTGCGATTATTAGGACGAGTGAAATTCTTCAACAAAGAACATCCATTAAATTGTGTATGTGGAATCAAATTTCTGGTGCCGAAACGTTCAGAATGTTGGAAAAGTTCTTCGGTGATAATTGTTTGTCGCGAGCAAGTGTCTTTGATTGGCACAAACTATTCAAAGAGGATCGAGAACGCGTTGGCGACAAAAGACGTCCAGGACGACTATCAATATCAACTGATAATCAACGCGTCGATAAAATAAAGGAATTGGTGCTTTGAAATCTACGATTAACAGCAGAGATCTTACAGGAAAGATCAGTGAAAACCATTTTGAAAGATCATTTGGGCCTAAGAAAAGTGAAAGCACGATTGGTTCCAAAATCACTAAATTTTTACGAAAACCAGCTTCGTGTAAAACAATGCTTTTCGACTACCAGAATGTCATGAAACATATTATTATTGGCGAAGAGTCTTGAATATATGCTTTCGATCCGGAAACAGTCGATCAAAGAACCGAATATGGTGGCAAAGGTAAAGGCGAAAAACTACATCAAAGCAGTCCAGTCCAACCGATCATACTTTCAACAAAGAAATACTATTTGAGTGTTATGCGTCTTTTGCGCGAAGCTCTTCGTAAAAAGAAGCCGAAATTATGGGTCGACAACTCTTGGTTTTGCACCATGATAATACATCATCGCATGTAGCATTGATTCTTCGTCAGTTGTTTGCCAAATTTTTAACCAATATCATGCCGCAACCATCATATGCGCCTGATTTACCTCCGTGTGTCTTCTGGCTATTCAGCAAACTCAAATAACCCCGCCGAAGAAACCGTTTTGAGTCAATTGAAGACATTAAATGTGAATCGCTATGCGCATTGAAGGTAATTCTGGAAATTGACTTTAACAACTGTTTCGAGTATAGATAGATAGATAGATAAATAATTGAGGAATGCACCGCGACCTAAATGCCTATTCAGCTTGCAGTGGCCGGCGTAGAATGCGACCAGTAGCCTGAGTTTAATCCTTTATTCGAGTATTAGAAAAACGTTGACGCAAGTACATTGCGGCCAAGGGAGATTACTTTAAGAATTTTAAAATAATGAACAAACTCTTACTATTTTTTTCTCACAGTAGTACATATGATATATGATAAGCTGAATCGATTTGACCATGTCCGTCTGTCTGCTTGTCCGTCCGTCTCTCCGTATATTCTCGAACTATTTCCTCAGATTTTTTTCAAGATGTCGACCTGAACTCTTGCACATGTTTTCTTCGCCTCAACAAGCTACTCACATTTCCGAACCGTCGATATAGCATATAGTTGCCATATAAACTGAACGATCGCAATCAAATGCTTTTATGGGAAACTTTTTCATTTGATGAGATATATTCACGAAATTCGTCATGGGTTATTGTTTAAGGTCATGGTGCAATCCCCAAAGAAATTTTTCAGAGCAGACCACTATATCATTTAGCTGCCATAGAAACTTACCGGTGGCAAGTTTCTTTAAGGAACCTTTTGTGTTTTTGAAAGGCTTATAGCTTCTGTGTAACCGAACTCTCTCTCTTGCTTTTTTGCAAGACTAGAATCTAGAGTTCGCCCAAATACACTTATATCTCATCAAGTGGCGTTCGATTGGCGAAAGTACGAAACAATTACTGTCGGTTTAATGACGTTTGATACTCATATACGAGTAGATGGCAAATTTAAATCAAAACAGGTAGTAAGGATCATTATGAGATTGGGAGGGCTGGAATTTGAGGTGAGAGAATATAGTCATAACAGTAAAGTAGTTCAGCGCTAAATAGGTTATCAGAATAAAAATATACTAATTTCGCTGACTTCTCATACAGTTTTGCAATTGCTTGACTCTGTATTATTGAGGCACTCATCAAAGAAGAATAACAAGGAGAAAATACGCCAGTACAGTTTTTTCGATAAAGGTCAAAACGCAAGTAAGGCGTCGAAAAATTTTAATAATAAGATGTAGTACGCTCTGGAAGACCACCTGTCGAAAATAACGTTAAAACAATGGAAATCGTTGAGCCCGACCATCATGTATACACTATTTCGATTGCCCAAGAGGACCAGCGATGTCTCTCCCCCCAGATCGCTAATGAAAATGTATCCTCATCTTTATCGGAAATGTTCGAAATATTTTCTGCATAAATTCCAGGTCAGTTTGAGAAACTATAACCAGGAAGCTTACATTACAATCAACATAGCAAAAAACACGTTTGAAATTATTTAAATAAGGCTATATACAAAAAGAAGCTCCATGTATGGATCCTTGCATATTCGCCAAAAAAACTGATCATGGCCGCACATATCGATTACTTACTCAGTACTAAAAATGTTAGCTTGTTTGGGAGGTGTTTATGCATCCACTTTATAGTCCAGACCTGGCACCTAGTGAAAAAATTGTGGTGAAAAAATCATCTCAAGTGAAGTATATGAAATTCGGCTATACAAGTTCATGGCGAATATAGCCGATTGGTTTCCACGAGAGTGTCATTGTGAAACTACCTTCAAAATTGATGGGTTCCTGTACTTTCCTGGTGGTAAAATATAAATTGAGGACCGTGTGAGTATAGCGTTGGTTTAGTAGAAAGCTGAAGAAGCAGTGCAGATGTGCCAGCTGTCCTATTGTCGATCTGCTTCAGCGAAGCATTATCACGAAATCATGATACTAGTATATGTTAACTAGAATACTAGAAGACAATAGAAGAAATCTTGTTTCCTGTTGGCCATATATAAGACCGAAAATTCGAGCTACTCACTAGCGGATTATTCTCCAAGATTAAGCCAAATATTTTTGATAATTATGTCGAGTTGATGACGGACATCCCTTAAAAGAGTTGGTTTATAATAAAAACTTCTTATTTTCATTTTACGATTTTTTTCAAACTACTTTGTTTCTTGAGTTCCAATAACCTCATATGCTACAGTATGAAATTATAAATAATCCTAATATTGAACTTCATGGGTATGATTTATAAATAACATACTTGTATATAAAACTCTGCTTGATGTGGAATCAAATGAAATTTTCAATAAATTATTGTGTGCCTTAAGTGAACTAATGCCTCCACATATCGAAAGCAAACGGAAGCTTTAGACACTGAGAAAAAACAAAATGACGCCGGTACTTCTTACTCTAAAGCTTTGGCTTTCACTTTCTTTTATTAGCCAGGAAGCACATCTTCCGAACACACATAGATACCCAAACATATACAAGTATACATATGAATACATTAATTGTCTGGCGAGAGAATAAGCTCGCACTTGCACATTGTTGCTCCTTCGGCTGCTTCATAACAAAGTCGCCGGTGCTAATCCTCATTTAATTTTAAAGTTCGAAGGTGTTGAAGATAATTTCTGAGCCACTCAACTTAGCGACGCTGTCGGGGCAACATGCAGAGAAGTGAAGTAAGCCGAAAGACAGGAGGCAGGCCGAGAGGTTTGATATAGACAGGAGACAAGAAAAGGGGTTTAATATAGACAGCAGAGCAGGCAGATTGTAAGTCAGGCAGCTGTAAAGGCGGGCGGAAGTGCTTTAAGGGAAGCCGCTAACTAAAATACACACATGTTCACATATATGGAAGGATATGCAAAAATATATACATGTGTGTGTGTGTGAGCGTTTTCTTTACTCCCCGTGCGCATTCATGTGTGCGTTCGCTGCTCATAAAAAATATTTTATGGCAATGTCTTCACACTACGAGTGTGTAGCCGCTCTGCGGTAAGTGGCAGCATTACCGCATCGCAGCGCTCAGCGACGAGATAAAATAAATGGTTCCAGACATTGTCTTATGAATAAATTGTTATGGAAATCGAATTAATGAGTGCTGTGAAAGCGCCACCCACCCAACGAGCCGAATCACGCCGGTAAGCAGCCGAGAAACCAAGCAACCTGTCAGCTAAGCGGACGCTGCCAGCCGGCAGCTAGAACCGGCAGCCAGCTGCAGTTGCATAGTCAGCAAATTCTCACAGCCTCAGCTGCGGGTTTAGTGCAAGATTTTGGTAGAATACCGTATGTGTGTGTGTGGGCGTTCGTGCGGGCTGAGGTTAATACCTGAGCTTATTTGCCTAACTCTTTCGTTCGAACGTAATTTAATTATGCGTTCACTTTGTGCGCCTTTAAAGTTCTTATCTGCTCGCTGGCTTCGTTTCGTTTTTGTGTTTTGCTCCACATGGCAACGCGGCGGGTTTTCGGTTTCACATTTTCTTTGGAATGCACGGCACTCCATAAAAGAAGACTGCAAAGCCACACAGCGGCTGTCTCTCGGATGCCGCATAATGCAGCGAGGTTGTCAAGTGAGATGGCGTGTGGATAAGTAAGCGGGATTTTTACGAGCTTCGGCGGCTGAAATGTGGAGAAATTTAATCAAGCTACCCGAAGAAGCCGCGAAAGGGTTAATGAGTGGTGTTGTTGTGTCGCCAAATTTGCATTTTAAATTTCTTGTTCGAGTTTAGCACGAAAGTCGTTGGAGGATGAAGTGGTAGAGGCAAAGCGGGAGTTTAAGATGAGTCGCTACGGCTAGCGCAAGTCATTGTAAGTATCTAATTATGCAACAGTTTCGATACTTGATTGTTACATTTAAATAGTTTAAGCACTCAGATATGATATGATTGACAAAAGGAAGGGAGTAAAAAACGCAAAAACGATGCTTGAAGAAGTAAAGATTAATAGTGGAAAAAAGTTTTAAATGAGTTAAAGGGAGAGGCCTTTCTCAGTTTCCAGTGAAAGCATTCGACGTGGAAAAATCGAGATATCAATTGTAATATAAAGCTTATATTGTGGCTTTTAAATGAAGATCATGTTTACTGAATACGATGGAAGCCGAGGTAAAACAAAAATTTTCTCATATGATCCTTATTTCACAAGCGGATCTCTTAAGACTTGAGGCTGATATCATTCCATTTCCTATAATGCCAAGGTTATACTACGTATGTACTGGGCATTTCTTAGGGACTGAGCTCCATTAAAAAAGGTAATTTATGGTTAGGTGTCAGCTCAAGACGAAGGAAATCTGAGTAAATCGGTATGTTATCGGTTATGAAGAATGTCGATATTTACATAGGCAACTTGGCAATTCGGAATAATGATACAGTTAGCGTAGAGACATGTTCAATGTCTATATCTAATGATAATATTTCCAATAAAACCATAGCCGTCTAAACTGAAACTCTCTTTGGACGTCCGAAGAACTCGAAAGGACGATCTTAAAATTAGGGAGTCAGTATTTTTATAATAATTTACATTTGGTCGCCTTGTCGTGGCGAAGGGGCTTAAGTAAGAGTAAAGTGTCCATCCCAAAGGAAACGCACTCTAATCTTACGAACTAAGAGGGACACGTCATAATTCCCACAATAGTGATATGGATGAATAAACCCTAGGTTTTACGCCTATCTCCTATTGTGGAAGTATGAGGATACCCGAACCAACACCACCTTAAGCCAAGGTGTCGAGGTACCCATGCCGAGGGCTGAATGGTCAGCGGGGGGTAATAAATAGCTGATCGCGAACGGTCCCCTCCGATGCCCGGGCGAGGTCGGAGGTATAAAAGCCTTCTCTCCGCATACCGGCTCTGCGGACGAGTGACCAACCCTTTCCGGTTTACTCGTGGGACCAAAATACGAACGACATAAATAACACAACAACAACATCAACTACAACAACCAAATTGATGACAACAGCAACGACTAAGGACATGAACTATAGGAATCCTATTACGGAATCCGAAGAAGACGAACTACTTGCCTCCAGCCAGGAGACGAGTTAGAGTACTACCGGACATACCAATCAAAGTATACCGGTAGATACAGCAGTGAAAACCCCAGATATAAGGGAGGAAGCGTCCACCTCCAAGGCTGCCATGAGCACCAACCAAAGTGCACTGGCGGCTAAAGGAGAGAGCAAAAACAAGCGCAAGAAATCCCAGAATCAGCTGAGGAAAAACCGGTACCAGAGGGCAGTCTTCATACTAGGGAAGAAAGCCAAAGACCAGGTAGCCGGTACCCCAGTTGATGAGGCTGAAACAAAGCGCCTCAAATCTATCGTAGAGGAATATGAAAGCTACCTGAAAAGGAAGCAATCACAACCTCAAGAAGAGAGCAAACGAGAGAGCACTCCTCAGAAAAGAAATCGCTCCATCACAGAAGTACCCGGATCTCAGCCCAAAAAAACCGAGGCGGAGTGAAGGTAAACACAGCAGCACAACAACGGCAAGGCATTTGAATCCGCAAGGCCAGACTAAAAATCTTCCAAGGCGACAAAGCGGCTGACGAAGACGACACGGAAGACACCAAGCCGTTAGTTTTGCTTTCTCTAGATCTATTTGTCCAACCTCCCTCGGCGAACAAAGACCAACTTCTACAAGTCACTCATCATCCCTGTCATGCTATATGCTGCAGAGGCATGGGCGATGACAACATCTGATGAGTCTACGTTACGAGTTTTCGAGAGAAAAGTTTTGGGGCAGATTTGGGGTTCTTTGCGCACAGGCAACAGCGAATACTGCATTCGATGGAACGATGAGCTATACGAGATATACGACGACATTGACTTAGATCAGCGAATTAGGAGACAGTGGCTACTCTGGCTAGGTCATGTCGTCCGAATGGATAAAAGGCATTGTCAGAGTATAAAAAGATTGGTCATCGGAATAATGTTTACGAACCCAGAGGTATTATTACCTCAAAAAAAATTAAAACAACTTAGTTTTCCTAGTTGGCAGCCTAAAAAAGCAAGGTTCTCTACTATTTCAGGATTTCCGCCACTCTCTGTGAAATTTAAAAAAAAAAATCTTTACTAAAAGATATTGTCCGTGCAATGAACGAAGTCGGAAAAAAATTAAAAAGTGACAAAATTTTGCTCGGTTTTGACCTGCCTATACACAGAGCATGCAAAGAAAATTTATTAGACTTTTTCCGAAAAAATGTTGAATTTGAATTTGAGTACTGATACACTTTAAAATACTGTAGCTCAAACACTATCTGAGATATCGATATAGTGTGTTATTTTTAAAGGTATAGACTAACGGCATATGAAAAGTGATTTCATTAAATTTCCACACTAGGTGTGTCCCTCAGGCCTCCTTCATAAGTGGCGCTATGACATTAGGTCTACAAAAGTACTGGGAAATATCAATCAAACATCGAGCAGAGGCAAGAGGATTTATTTTCAGTACATAAAAAGAAGTTATTAAAAGATGTGGTAGAATATAGCCAATTCAAAAAAACTCCGTCTGACAGACTTAAGTGATCCTTGCGCAAATCGAATATAACAAAAATATTATTTATTTGACATTGACCTCCTCAACTAAATCTTTCTGCACTTGCAACGTCTAAACAAATTACTGTCAAACGGATATTTCCGGCCTATCACTTTGATATTTCGTTTCCTGAGAGAAGAAATCAACGCTAACTGCGAACATAACCTAACGGCACAGCAATCAAACAGCAATCTGCCACCATTCCACTCCACGCACGCACATTCACACACCCACACACTTTTATTTGCCGTAAATAACGGTAGTATTCGACTGCTTTTTTTGAAGTCAGTTTTTTATGGTTTGTTGTTGCTATTTGCTTGCAAAAGCTGGTATTTATTGTATGAAAGTCAATTGAGATCAAATCATTTGGAAGCAAAACAGTTGATATGCTGCGGCAATTGACAAGCGCTCACACACAGACACATACATACACAGGCAGACAGGCATTTGTATATGTGAATGTGAACATGCTTACTCATACCTACATATTTATAGAACTAGTATGAGCTCCGTATGGGAATTCTTTGCTTCAATGCTTGCTTTTATAGAAGCGCGTATATACATATGTATGTGTGTGTGTGTGGTTATACGTCTGGCTGTGTGCGTTTGTGTATGGCAATTGCTCAATTCAATTTCCGATTGAGTGCGCGCTGCTGCCTCGATTGAATCACTTGACTCGCTCTTGCACCTTTGACTCGCTGTTTGACGTTAAGTCACACACACACACACACACACCAGCACACAAAGTCCCACACATTCGAACAAACTCACTACTTTCGCCTTTGGCTTTCTGAGAAGTTATTGTGCGCTGTCAAATGTCGCATACGAACACACACACTCACACATACATGCATAGAAAACATTCCTTCGCCTTCAGGTGCGCTAACTTTATGCTCGGGATTAGTTGAATAATGTAATTTGTCGTCGTCGATTGCATTTGCTGCGTTGCCATTTTCGGCGCCTATTGTTGCTATTAACATTTTTTATTATGCTGCGTGCCTTTTGTCATTTCATATACGCGTACATATGTATCTGTGTATGTATGTATTTGCTGTTGCTTAATAGGCCCATTATGCGCGCCATAAGCTCAAAGTATTCGTCAAGGACTCTACCATTTCCACTTGATCAGCTCGTTTCCGGCTCATTTGTTCGCTTTGTTGGGGAATTATTGAAAATTACCGTTTTACGGTTATTGTTGCTATTATTGTTTACATTGGTGGATTCAAATCGTTGGTTACTGATTTCCGTGCTTGTTTCCTTTCTTGGTGAAGGCATAGTAGCTGAGCTAATAAATACTTGGTAAGCTCACTTTCCACTTAATAAACGGTTATTTTTTGAGATTTTGCTGATTTTCTAAGAAATTAGTTATTTTATTTATAATTACAACAAGTCGTAGAACCTCAAGCAACTCGGTTAGCTCGCGAAGAGAGATTGAATTGAATTTATGGTAAAACATATGCCCAAGAGAGGTAACGCATTTAGATTTCTAAGAAAATTCTCTTTCAGAAGCCTGAGAAATCTTGTAGTTAGATCCCATGTATTGACAAAAAGCCTTAAAAGCATTACAAATAATCTTAAGCGTGTGATTTATATGGACTTTGGTTGACTAGGATAGACTAGGTGAGACTCAAGTCAAGCAAGATGGGTTGAGATTATGCTATCTCTATCCATAAGGTTTTTAATTTTCATAGCCGTTGATTGGCCAATGCGCAGTTAAACCCCACACAATACAACTAGTGAGAGTCGAACTTCACTGAGGAAACATATCTCCCTAGATATTATAATTTATTTCAAGCCAGTGAGAATAAATCTCAATATAATATTGGGTTCTCAAAAAGTCTTGCGGTATTTTCGCTAGTTGGCGCTGAAAGCGCGCAGTTCTAGTTTTATTCGTCGCATCGGGTCATGCAATACCTTTTTGGAAAGGAAAGCTCATTTCACGCGCTAACACGTGTTTGATTGATTGTCGTTTATTTTAAGTCGTTCGTGAGTTATAGCGTCGCAAACATAGAGCAAAATAAAGAGAAAATACGGCATATTTTACAGTACTATTACGATAAAGGCAAAAATGCATCTCAAACCGCCAATAAAATTTGTGCAGTTTATGGACCCGATATTATTTCCATTTCCACCGCACAACGATGGTTTCAACGTTTTCGTTCTGGTGTAGAGGTGGTCGAAGGTACGCCACGCTCCGGAAGGCCTGTCGTCGAAAATTGCTGAATTGGTTGAAAGAAGCCGGCATGGTAGCAGCCGTAGCATCGGTCAAGAGCTGGGCATGAGTCATCAAAAATTCATTTCAATTTCAATAAAAAAAAAATTCAATAAAATAGTAAAGGAAAATCCATTGAGACAACTTTTGAAAGAAAGCGGAGTGCATCTTAATCTATGGCCGTGGCTCATTTGATTCATACCTAGTAAAGCATAATAGATAACTCTTCTTCTAAAGCTGACGCTAATAGTCGACATGTGCCTTTTTCTCTTTTCCGAAAAATGGGCGTGAGCTTATGTTTGGTCATGTCTGCTTGAAGTAGACTAAGGATCAGAATCCTACTCATTTCAGATTTTATATGACCCGGACTAATCCATATAAACAGCGCGCGCAACCTGAATCGAAAACCTGAAAAATAGCAGGCCAATTTAAGAGTCCCCGGTCTACCATAGTAAAACCCATTTTTTTTTTTGGTAAAATTCGTTTTTTGTTATTCAACACTGTTCACTTCAAGGTGATCTATTGATCATAGCAATCCTCCAACTTTGATACCATTCTTGTAGTACGATTTCATATTTGCTTCAAACTAGGCCTCAGTTTCGGCGATCACCTCTTCATTCGATGAAAATTTCTTCGCAGCGTGCATTTTTTTGAGATCTGAGAATAGAAAATAGTCGGTAAGGGACAGATCTGAAGAATACGGTGGATGCTGAGGCAAATCGAAGCCCAATTTATAGACTTTTGTTTTCATTCACTTGTGACTCGATGCATTGTCTTGGCGAAACAGAATTTTACTTCAAATGCGGCCCTTTCTCGGTGATTACATCCTTCATACGATTATGAAATAGTCGCGCTTGATGGTCTTTCCATTTTCACTGTAGTCAATAAAAATTATTCTAGGCGCATCCCAAAATACAGATCCTTAACCTTGCCAGCCGATTGTTATATTTTTTATACGCTTTGGAGGGGCTTCGTCGTGTGTAGTCCACTGGGATGACTGTTGATTGGACGATTGTCGAGTGGCATGATGTAGCTACGTTTCATCCACTGTCCCGTATCAACGCAAAACTTCTGGTTTATTACGCTTGAACATCTCCAAACACTGCTCCGAATCATCAACTTGTCGTTGGTTTTGGATAAAAGTGACCTCACGCGGCAACCACTTTGCACAGAGCTTTCTCATATCTAAATATTATTGAATGATATGATTACTTTCAGTTGATATCTTCAGAGCGGCTTCTATCTCAAGCAACTACACTTTACTGTCATCCAAGATTATTTTGTTGACTTTTTTGATGTTTTCGTCGGAACAACCTCTGATGGTGCTCATTTCACAATGTCTAAATACCAATCCTTGGTGGTTGATTTTCGTGGGACGATGTCGAGAAACTTGTCTTCAAGCGAAGCTTTTGTTTCAATTATATTTTTTTACAAAATGATAATTCACAAATGAATGATCCGATGGTTGAAGGTTAGCGCCAACTGAATATCATATCGATCTAATTCTAGAAGCACATCTATGTGACAGGCCGGCGTGCAATTTGATCTCTATCTGTCAGTGTGTGTTTGGCAGCTGTTTCTTTCCGAAGTGAAAGATTGGTCTGGCAAATTTTTATCATTGAAATTTGAAGTTTTTAATGGAAACACGGCAACTCAGATGTTTGCAGAAGTGTTTTGGGAAGTCTAATTTATAAGGAACCCAAGAATTTGGGTGGCACAAAGCATTTAGTGCAGGCCGTGGAGTCATCAAAAACTGGCTTTGTGCGAATCGTCTATCCATCTCTGTTTATGACCATAACAACGAAAAAGTCAAAGAAACAATGCTTGAAAATTATCAGGTTGACATCAGGAATGCAGTGGCCCAAAATATATTTTGTGGTTCCACTCAACCATTTTGTTCGCCGTGTCTTTCTAGTGTGATTGTAACTGACTCTTTGACCTAGTATTACGTGGACCGTGTTCGTCAGATTTTTTGTTTTCGATTTTGATCTTTAGTTACCCTCAGGTGTGAGACGTCGCCTAATTGGCTCAAAAAATCTGCCTCTATGGGAATTTGAACACACTACCTGACCTGTTAATCCCACTTGGTTTAGAAAAATATTTTGTTTAAACTTATCCTAGATGTATCGCATTTCGCTAAATCAAAATTTTACGGCCGACGGACCATCGACACTAAAAGCAAAATACTCCAATTGTCTTGTTTAGGAAGATATGCATAGCATCGCTATATCCTGACAGAAATATTAATATTAGAGATTTAACAGGAATTGTCGGTGCCTTCTAAAACCAAACGGTTCATTCTATGATGCATGAGATCCTTTGTGGAGTAGTCTTAGTGCCGAGAAAATCACTAAACGCTTATTAATTTAATGAACCGAAATTTCTAAAAGAAAAGTAAATTTGTCTTCATTCGACTACATTAAAAAGTAGCTTCTTTAAATTCTGGTCTATCATTCTGCCACAAGCCACTTTAAGGAAGTAAAACAAACCACTTTGGCTGCACATTTTATAGACAATTTAATCTATTGTGCCGTCTAATCAATACCCAAAATACACGCTAAGAGCCAAACATAACCGAACTCATCAAGACTTTTGGGGGAAACACACACAGTCACAGACATGAGGCATAAAGCGAACGCATGCAGGATATCCTGCAACAACAGAAAACCAGCTGTCGTCACCCTGAACGCGCTTGCACCCTCCTCCCCCAACTGAAATACATTTAAAATTTTGCTGGCTGAGGTTTTAATTTATCCCAAATTAATGAAAATAACCAAAAATTGCTACAAACCATAGACAGAAGCCGAAGCAAACACACAGACATAGACGCAGCTATAAATAAGCGAAAGAGCCACACATCGATTGGAAATGAAGCAGTAAAATACTCGTATATATATTTATATATATATATACATCTAATAATATATATATATATGTACTTGAAGAGCGATAAAAGGTCGACTGCAAAATAAAATTAAGTAACCCCAAAAATCGAGTGGAAGGAGTCAGAGCGGCAGTACGTGTATGTGAGCGGAAGTGTGTTTCACAAATGTGAGCTTCTGTGTGTGTGTGTGTGAGTTCATCAATGCCAGCAGATAATGTGGCAAATGCGCTGGAAGAATGTTGAAGAAACAAAATCAGCCGGCATTGTACAAACACACGATTTGCAAAATGTTAGCCCTTGCAAAAAAAGCTAGCGGAGGTCGGGGTGGCAAGCGGAAGGCAATGGGCGAGACAAAGCGCCTAGTTGTATGCTCGTAAAATAACTGCTGATTGGAAATCTTGTGGGGATATGAATGCCTAAGTAGCGTTGGCTGGGCGCGTGCGTATGTGTGTGCGGCCATGAGTTGTGTGGTATGATCTTACCGCCAACCAAGGCAACACACCGCCAAAAGCCTTGCGAAAATGGAAAAACATAATAGTTACACAATTAATGCTTTGGCTTCGGCAGTCGAAACTTGTGTGGCGCAGAAGAAATGGCTGTGATTTTCCATATAATTGCAAATAAGTGTGTGCATTTAGGTGTTTATTATTGGCTGTGAAGAGCCGGTGAGTGTATGTGTGTGTGGGTGGAAATTTGCGGCTGTGTTTCGGACTATCCCATGAGGGCATTGCATTTTCGGGCCAAAAGTGCGCACGGACTTCAACGTGCCTTGTGTTTCTGCTGTGTGGGAGTACGTGCTCAAGAACCCCTTTGGCGTCAAGTGGTGGAAGACCTTTCCCTGTCTCAGTCTCCGCATTCATTCAAGTGGCTGTGTGTACCAAGGAAATTAAGTTTGTGTTTACAAATGTGGCGCTGAATAAATAAATTTTCTGCAAATGAGCGTAAGAAACTCAAGTAGAAATGGAAGAATTTAATACAAGCTTGACTAGTGCGAAGACTTGCAAGCAATCTTAAAGGAACTCGTTGGTCATAATAAACGGCACAGTTAAACAAGAGAAAACCCTTTTAAATTTACCAAATTTTTTGAAAAAATATTTATCAAGAAGAACCCAAATGAAGGATTGGAAAAGGAAAGGTTGATTAATATTTCCATTACGTAATGAATGCTAAGTTTGACATAAGGGTCAGTGACCATCGTCCGAAATTCGCTTTCTGTCATCTCTTTTATCATTGAGGGTCATTCCATCGTAAGTACCACGTTCTTTAACTGCCACCTTCTCAAATCATGATCTTTGTTGTTGCTGTTATAATGAGTACCTAGTCCCCGTTAGGATGGTAAGATTAAATAAGTTGTCATCGACTTCAGCCAACGGTAGGCCCACGAAACGTGTTATTTCGACGGTGTCGGACCAAGGGGAGAAGAGTGTCAGATGAGTGGGGTTAGCAGGGTATGCAAAGAGGTGGCTAATGTCATACGGGGACTCACTGAACGCTGGACATATATTTGATATGTAAGGGTCTATTCTGGATATGTAGGAGTGCTTCAGTATGCAGAACGAAGCTGCGCAAAGTTCACTCTCTTTTTCGCGACATTCGATGGGACACATCAAGAGACATCCTGTCGTAGTCCGCAGAGCAGTGTTCTGACAAATTTGCAGCTTCCTCGTCTGCGTATTACTGCATCCAACCGACCATATTGGTGCGGCGAAGTTAAGTATAGTCCGGCAGATTGCTTGGTATGTTGCCAACAACATTTCTTTTTCCTTTCCCCATTTGCTGCCGGCCAGCGACTTGAGCATTTTGTTGCGGCTCTGTACTTTGGCGATAATCTCGGTCGTATGAGGAATGAAGGAGCACAGACTGTCGAAAATCACATTTAAAATTGTAGGGTTATTGACAATCGGAATCTTAACGCCAACGCTGTCGGTTGCAATATTAAGGTCAAGTCTGTCCTTCGTCCAATTTGTAAATAATTCCTTAATTGATTTATTAATATTCTTAAAATGTGTGATAGAACTATTGCGGTTCATGTTTCAGATTTATGGTCACTTTATATAAAGCTTTTACTAAAACCTAGAAAAGCTCAAGTTAAGTTAGGTTAGGTTAACAAGGATACCTATATCGCGGCCATATGAACCTTGCTAAGAGTTAGTAGTTCCATAGATCTTCTACGTTTCACTATCGGTGGCACAAGTGCTGGTTGCTGACAAACATTTACTGAACTCGCGAAAGCATATAGATCCAGCGCCTGAGTGCACGAAGACAGGGAAACATCTGCTCGACTTCACGGTAGTGAGGTCATACACACAGTGACAAGTTTTGAGCTAACTCAGGTATATGTCTCTAAAAGAAGGTGCATTTCATTGAAATATATCTGCTGCTACTTGAAAGACACTACAGTGGTCTTGCAGTCCAAATGAAAATTTGATAAAGGCTCCCGACAGTAGTAGACTCTCCTCAAACTTGAGGAGCTTCAACTCATCCGTGAAAAAGCTCACAGCGTCTCTTCATAAACATCCCTTGGAGGAGTATGCGCGGAGAAGATGCCGCGAGGAAAGGCTCCGCGGCCCAGTGGTCCAAGTTATCAGGAATGCAAACGAAGTGAAACTGAGACCTTTAATGTGTCCAGCTTCCCGTAGTCTGACAGCCTTTTTCGCCTCAATGTATTTGCTGGCTATGTCCACGGTACTGTATGTAGAATGAAATACCATCGTTGGTGTAGACTGAAGCCAATGAGAGCCGCTCGTTGAACCCGTAGTACTAATGATTAACCCTAAAGTACGGGGGTCGTATACACAAAATTTAAATAATGAAGTCTATCAAATCTTTTTCATTGTTAGTGGTTTCTATGTGCCGGGTCGCAAACCCATCGCACAACATCACTAGGCGGGTAGTTCAAAGTTGTACACCTATTTATATAGCGAGCCGCTTGTTTAAAGACGAACGCCTGCTCGCAGCTGCACCTCTGGTGAACAGACGCTGCAATTAGACTTCAGCGAACCTTAAACCGAGTATGTGGGAGTGGCTCTACTGAAGCTTCCTCTATTTTAGCCGTGACCCCAGGCTGCACACGGGTTGGCTACGCATTTTAAATAAGGGTTTCACGCGTTTCCAGGGTGCGCGGAGAGAACGCGGAATTAGGAATTGGGTATAGACCTACGACTGTAACTGCTTTCGAAGAAGCATAACTATACCCCATAAAACTCCAGAAGAAACGACTGACGTAAGCGGTGTCTACGCCAGTAAAGAAGAAAAAGAAATCTCTCCAATCAAGGAATAAGCTTTGACTTGGCCTTACCAGAATGGAAAAGATCAGTTTGGTAGAAAAAAAATCTACACCGAAACTCTATAAAAAGTGTTCAGAGAAAGTTGAACAGCCTCTAGAAGATAGTGACAGAAAATTGGTTATTGCTGAATGGTCGTGATAGGTCAGAACGAAGTTCTCAAGAAGGGTAGATACAAAAATTTCTATAAGAGCTTAGCTCAAATCAAATCCAAAATACAACAAGGACTAAACTAGGACTAACAAAATTTTACTATAGAAACGGTTATTATCAAATAAGAGTCCTGATATATACCAGAGATTTACAGCATGGCTAAATTATAGTAGTTTGCAAGAAAATTGAAGATTTTGTGTTTTTGTTAACCATGAATCGTGAACTCAGGTAACAGCTCAATTACTATACGAACCACTTTCTGTTGACTAAAGATTGAGCTGCAGTAGAGGGTTTGACTTTCTATAGAAAGAACTAAATATAAAGGTATTCAATAAAAAGTGCTTTTAAGGTTAAACCGATTGAAGAGCTGCATGACTATTAAGAAATTAAAAACCTCATTTAGGTCGAAAAACGAAGAGGCTGACTGCTAAACTATTATTGAATAAACTAATAGGTGAGAAGTCTTAAGATGAATTTTACGATGCTTCTTCAAAAGCTTCCCTCAGATATACCCGTTTAATTATGGGCTATGCAGATCACCTACCTGAGGTGTGCACCAAATATTCTAATTATGGTCAAGTCTCAGGCATGCTAAGGTGATTTGTGTAGGCTTATGTGCTTGGGAGCTTCTGTTGTTCGTTTTACAGCTTTTTAGAAAATAAAAGTAGTTATTCCCATTTCTAGATAATACCGCCTATTTATTTTCTAAGTAATAATATATGTAGTCTAATAACAGAAAGTTTCTCAGAATATCTTTAAAAAACGAACGACCGATTAGTATAAGTAATCAACTATCTCCTTATTAAAATAAATCTATTAAAACTGATTCTGCAAACCTATTTTAACGTCATCGAAAATAATCCAAAGAAAAACCTCTATTTGCCAACTAAATCCCTGTAACATCCACTTCCCGCTCTTCTATTCAGTCGCATTCACTGGCTTCTTTAATTAGCCCAAAAGTATTTGCATACAAACAGCGCTCTAAAGACAAAACCAAATTGCTTGTTGAATAAATATGGAAATCACTTAACAATTTACCTGCTACAATTACTTCATTAAGAGTATTTAAGCATTTGCCGCCAGAAAGTCGCTCAAATGACTAACAGTCTTCTGTTGCTTGCGTGAGCATACCCCCCAAACCACTATTTACCCATTTACTTTTCACTATTCTATAATTCACTTCCGTTTGCAACAACCGCCTGCTCCCCGCCTCTGCCTTCGCCACCACCTCCGCCCCTGTCTTCATCTCCGCCGCAGAGCCACTAGGTCGCTTTATCTAATTACATCAATGGCCATGCAACGCCTCAGATATCAAAGAGAAATTGTCCGCTCTACTTCCGTACACTCGCCACGCCTCTCCGTGTGCCTCACACCGTGCTCGCTTACAATTTCTTGTTAGACAACTCCTTGTGATGTCAATTTCTTTAATTCACCAGCAGCGTTCGACGTCTTTCACTTCTACCTTTTGACCAGCCAAAAATTTGCCAGGAAGAAAAAGGCGAATTACTTATATTTACAAAAGCGGCGAAAGCGCATCCTTTCGTTGCTTTTTGATCCTTTCGGTTTTTTTTTGTTTTACCCAAAGAATGCTTCGAGCCAAGTTACACAAAATGAGCTGCTTTTAACACTTAAAAATGCGTTTAATGATACTTTGAAATACAAGGCGCTAAGGAGTTTAGCGGTATCCACCATGTAGCAATGGATACTCAAAGGTATTCGACAGTCGAGTGATGTAAGCATATCCTGCCGAGCAACAGCAGCGGCATCACCTTCGACCCCGTTTGTGAGTGGGTGCAGAGCTTTGAAGAATTAAGTCGGTTAAGGAGTAGTTGTTGTTGCTTTTAATTTTGTTTATTATTTGATGGATACTTTAATGGATGTCTGGTGTATCTGGATTAATTTGAAACATTAGAATAAGTCTTCTACTACTACCTATAGATGACACTATTCATGTCATTTTTAGGAAGATCGGCTTATGAGTTATAAGATGGTTTAAAAGTGTGAGTATTCGCACAAATACCCTCCACGACAGTCCTTATTTCATTATTTCATTATAACAGTATTGCTGATGATGCATGCCTACATTTTATATCCCCAAATAGAATGATATATGTACATATATCAGAGTAATGTGCTTATATGTAATATCAGACTCCAGCATATGAAAATTCATCAAGCTATCTGGCTGTCTCCGGAGTGAAAAGCCACCAACCAGATCGATCATGTTGTAATAGGAGGAAGACACGTCTCCGGTGTTTTAGGTAACTGCAAACAAAACCATTTTGTTTCTGAAAAGGCAAAAGAACAACTGGTATGATGAGGAGTGCCGTGTCGCAGTGGAGAGAAAACAGACCTCGCAACGATAGAAATAGATACCGATAGTTCCAGAGGGAAGCGCGACGCATTTGCAGACAAGAAACGAGAGAGGCTGAAATGAGTGAGTCCGAAGAGCTTGACAAGCTGGTCGACAGGGGAAATGCTCGAAAATTCTATGTAAAGATGGACGACTAACAGAAGGTTTCAAGACCAAAGCATGCTCTTGTAGAACCCCAGAGTTGACCTACTGACTTATGCTAAGAGCGTAGTAAACTATGAAGAGTACACTTCTCCAGCATGCTGAAAGGCAGGGAAATCTTAACACCAAGAGATAATGAACCCGATTCCCTAATCCATGACGATGAAGCAGACGTTCCGTTGCCCGACCAAAAAGAAGTTTGAGTTCGGCAAAAACCGATAAGGAGCATGCATCAGCTTCTTTGTAGGAAGAAGCATGCCCCTAAAATCTGCGCCAACTACAGGGGGATAAGCCTCCTTAATATCGCATATAAGTCTTATCGAATGTGTGAAAGATTAAAGTCCACCGCCAATAAACTGTTTGGACCTTATCAGTGTAGTTTTGGTCTGGAAAATCAACAACCGACACCACCTCTTCGTCAATTTCAAAGCCGCTTTTTACAGCACTAAAAGCCGTTTGATACCAAACGAGGTTTCAGACAAGGAGACTTCCTTTCGTGCGACGTTTTCAATCTACTCCTGGCGAAAATAATTCGAGCTACAAATATGAATAGAGAAGGTATAATCTTCTATAAGAGTGTACAACTGCAGGCGTATGCCGGTGATATCGATATCATTGGACTCAACAACCGCGGCGTTAGTTCTGCTTTCTGCAGACTGGATGAAAAAAGCGAAGCGTGTGGATCTGGTTGTGAACGAGGACAAGACAAAATATCTCCTGTTATTAAACAAACAGTCATTGCACTCGCCACTTGGCTCCTACGACACTGTTGACAGTTATAACTTCGAAGTCGTAAATAATTTCATCTATCCTGGAACCAGTATTAATACCAACAACAATGCCAGCCTCGAAATCCAACGCAATATATAGTAACTCTTGCCAAAAGATGCTACTTCGAACTGAGTAGGCAATTCAAAAGTAAAGTCTCCAATTGGCGGCCAACAGCGAAGAGGAGCACGACTGGCGCGCTGTTTTAAACACCGCTATAACTGCGCAATCGCTGTCCACGCCAATAAAGACGAAGACATGGGCTCGATTTCAACCGTACAAATTAAAGGTGTTCCACATGTACACTTGACTATCAATAAAGTGGTTCAGTGAAGGTCTTGAAGTCATCGACAACTCAACTCTTGCGAGTCGCCTAACGATAACACTTGAAAAGTGAAAGAAGCAGTATGTACTTGAAATCGTCATAGGATCTCAACATCTCTTATGGATCGGATCAACGCATTTTGATCATGTTGGAGTATGCATCAGGTCAATTCTGGACACATGTCAAAATATCTATTTTTTTAAGAACAACGAGGAGGCAAAAGAGATGCTTAATAACGCAGCTGAGGACCCTACATTCATCATACGGAGCATTACTGATAACGAGATGAGTCCTTATTAATATGATGTCGAAATTGTCCAACAAGCTAGCTGCTATAAAACTGAGTCTAAACTGAAAAAACCACGTCAAGGTCGGTTAAAAATCAAAGTGATGTTATGGGTTGTCTTTGATTATCGCATTATGATTAACTACATATAAATTCGTTTCACCGGATGAAACGGTCAATAAAGCATACAACCTGGTCGTCTACGTCTACCTTTTCTATTAGATGGATAACGTTATCGGTTGCTCTATTAAAGTCGTAAAATCAACTATGAGGATCACTTCGAAAATTAGACAACAGTATTTTAGTCATACAGTAGAGTTGGTCTAAAATTTGAATTCCATATATTGAACATTCCAAATTCTTCCATACCTCTCAAATATTTCACCAAGTGTCCCTCCTGTCGATATATGAGAAATATTATAGACAAAAACCATATCTCGTTACTACCGAATGAGTAGTCCTATCTCTCCAGCCTACTGCTGAGACCGATAAGTGCTGGACGCACTGGGTAGAAAAAGTGAATGGTAGAGCACCGTACTTTCGTAGGAGCACAATACAATGGTATACAGACGGCTCGAAAACGGCAGATTGAATTGGGATTGGTATAGTGGGACGATGTACCAACCAACGTACTCTGGGCGTAGAGACATGAATGGAAATGAGCTAGCCGATCTCCAAGCGAAATAAGCTGCGGCAACCAGTACGATAAGGCTGGAACCGTTCATCGCAGTGCGCCCCGACTTTAGAAAACTCCACTGGCAACAAGTGCCAGAGCTTCGGCAGGAGAGGCTGGTTTTGGAAGAGTTTGACACAAAACGGTTCAAGAGATTAATCACTTTTTCCAAAAAAAAAAAATTATAATTGAATTTTATACAGGCACTGCAGGCTGCGGTCCCATCTGCACAGATTGGTGTACTGCTCTACGGATCTGCGTCGCTTCTGTGGCCACAGAGCAGAGACACCGCAATCACAAGAAGAAGGAGTCAGGCTGTCTAGCAATTAAGTCAAGTTAGAGAACACATTACTAAGCCTCTTTGATTTTACAGGATTGTAATAACGCGAGAGGGCCCAATAGATTACAGGTCGCAATGCGTCTCTCAAACTTCAATATATCTATCTAAATGCTGCAGGACTTTTAGAAAGAGCATAAAATATTTACTTTTCTATTGTAAACCGAGAACGCCTTTGAAGGTGGAGGAGCGTTCATGTTTTGCAAGAAAATTATCGAAAATAAAAGCAATGGTAATATTACATTTATAAGTATGAGAGATGAGAGGCAAAAGAATATTGTAAAGAATTAAAGAAAGAAAGCGTAAAGATACCTTGTGCGAAGAGCTCAACGAGGTAAATGAGCCGCACGCTTTACGACTTTACGATGTCTTAATGTAATTTTATGTTCGATTTAGTTGAAACTGAGACAAAACTAAGCGCACACGCACAAAAGTGCAGACACCGTAAGCGAAGGGAATTGGGCCGATTAGCACGCAAATTGAACAATAAGGCCGTCTCAGCACACGTCACAGCCTAATAAAATAAATTTCCGAAAACAAGTTGTTTTCCAATTTTACAATTTAACAACTTGCACAGAAATAAAAAGAAAAAGCAGGAAAAAAGACTACAAGAAATCGCTAAAAAGGCACACAAGACTGCTAAATATGTTACAACAACAACAGAAAATCTTTAAAAACAGCAAAGAGTAATAAAAACGAGAATATTATGCCTACAGACTGACAGTGGCGAGAATCCTTTCATTTGCTCACACTTCGCTGACAAAAGAGTTGAAGACGCAGCGCTGGAAAAAAGTAAGAAATTACATGGCTTGAGGAGAAAAGGAAAAAAAATAATGCATTTGGTAAGCAGCAAATTTTTCGAATTGTGCGCTTGAGACTAATAAAATCAACGACGTGGAACTTCAAAATGATGCTCGGCTCACTTGCTGCCGCCGTCGTCGTCACTACCGTTAGACAGTCGGCTTTGTCGCAATAGTTGCAGCGTCAACCAGCAGCTAGCTATAGCTGGCGTGTAGTCGAGCGCAACCTGTGAGCCTGGGCTCGAATCTACTCTAATGTCTGTAGCAAGTGAAAGTTGAAAGCCGCACATGCTGCCGCTGCCGCTGCCGCAGCCGGTGCTGCTAAGCAGTGATTCACCCGCTGGAGCGTGGGAGATATTTGTAAAGAAAAATTCCGGAATGTTTATGAGTCTGTGACCCGCATGGGTGAAAGGGTTTATGCCTCGCTTAAGCTTGCCAATTCACCAATGTCGCCTGTCACCCTTCGACGCCGCAGCACCGAGCGCAATTGGACCACGCTGAGCACTTTCTTGCAGCGCAAATCTTATGCGGGTGCGCTGGGGGAGCGGAAAGCGATTGTGATTGTCGATTCTATGAGGGTTTGAGATTATGTATTAATCGCTTTAGTATTGTTGTTGCTGCAATAAAATACAATAAAAAGCGAAAAAATAACAATGCAGGAAAAAAATGAGCAGCGTGGAGACACATTCGCTTGCTTTGCAAAACGGTTGATTGAAAGGGTTACGAGGATTCGCTTTGCAATTGACAATGTAAATGTTGTTGTGACAATAAGCGTGGCTATTGTTGTATTTTTATACATTTTTTCGCAGTAAACGTGCGCTAATGCTTACATTTAATAAACTCAAAGACTATATAATTTCAAGTAAAGCTGCTTTAAATTGCTGAAGATCCAGTTGAAATTACCGTTATATTGTTTTTTTTTTACTATGCTGTCATAAGTACTCTATTTTACAGTTTTCGTAGCATACTTTAAGGCTTAAAGTGATTTTGCAACGCCCGTTGTGACAACTCATTAAGGGCGCTATAAAGAGTTTTAAGCTACGCGGAGAAAGAAGGGAGGAAAAAATTGAGAAAAACTAGAAAATTGTAAAAAAATAAATTGGAGCGTGAAGAAGACGGCTTTGTTTGACAAAATGGGAGGCGGCGCAGATTGCAAACACGCAATATCAATTTTAATTGATTGCCAACGCTAAACCAGCTAGTGAGTTCTCTAAAAGCTATATCATAATGTACTTATACGTATGTATATACACTGAGAAAAATCGAAATATATGAACTTATGAAACACAAGTGGGGAAAGTTCTCTGAACGCCATTCAATTGGGAGTGGCTAGAAACGATTCTTTTACACATGGCTCAAGTAGCTCACAACTTCCGGTCTTAGACCAAGTATCCTCTGGGTAGCCAAAGAATATCCGTTTGAAGGCGAGCTAAAGTGAGAAGGCGAAACATTCTCTCTCCAGGGTTGTGCGCTGGGTGTGGAACCCGCCACATAAAAAACACTATCTACCAATGAAGAGATCGAAGCTATAATACCCTTCACAAAATTTCCATGCAAGAACTTAATTTTATTTGGTCAGTTTAAATGACAGCCGCAGTTTATAGTGGTCCGAACTAAATAATTTGTCCAGCAGTTGTACCTATTTTTAGGAACAATAATCCCTGCCACGGTGTGTGAAAATATGTTAAATACAAAATTTTTCCATATAAGGTCCGGTTTTGGAACGTTCAGTTGGTATGCAAGCTATATGCTATAGTAGTCCGATATGGGTGGATCCGAAAAATGAACATCACCTTGTGAAGAAAGCAAAGTACGCGCAATTTCAGATCGATGTCTCAAAAACTGAGAGACGGAGTGACCGCGGATATACGGACAGGATGATAGCCTGACCGACTTATAGCCTTATTCAGGGTACAATAGGAATAACCGTTAACTTTCGCCTACCGAAGCTATAGTACCCTTCCCAGTTGCATTTCATAAAGAATAAAAGTATATAAAAATATCTTTATCTTGAGTTTGATCGGTCAGCTTATAAGGCAGATCGGATTTTTCAACAAATAAGAAGCTTCTTGCAGAGAAAAGGACAAATGTAAAATTTCCTATCCATTTCTCAAAAATTGAGAGACTACTTCGCATATATACGAGTACAGACAGTCGGACAATCAGACAGGCAATCCTAGGCATCAGTTCAGCTCGTCACACAGTTGATTTATATATGTACATTATATATTTTATAGGTTGTTGCAAACTTCGTGGTGAACTTAATGTATCCTTTTCAGGGTATAACAAGAAATCGGCAATAGGTTGGGCGAGTGGCGAAAAACATGTTTTATCTACCTACTATAACAATTCACGCTGGGTTTCTCGATCTTCGCAGAAGATTCGATTGATTTGAGAAGTACCATAAATTCTTCATTTAATAAATTAACGTCTTACATACATATCTCTCTAGCAGCTCAATTACAATGACGTATTTTAATATTGTATTTGGTCTCAATTCTTACAGTGTCTAACTTGTGACGAACAGAAATGCTTGAGTGGCACAAAGCAACCAGTGAAGGGCGTAAAGTCATTCAAAACTTGTCTTATGCGAGTAGTCCATCCACTTCTGTTAATGACGATAACATCGTTAAAGAAACAGTGCTTGGAAAACCGTTTGTTGAATTCATAGAGATAGCAGATGATCTCTAGAAAACCTGTGGATCGACACAACATACCTTATTTAATGGTTTGGGTATGAAGCTCGAAGATGGGGCTAGACTGGTAGGCTCGGCAAGACTCTTCAATGTTACACTGTTACCAAAAGGACTGAATCTTTTGCGAACACTACGTCTAGTAGATATCGTAAAAAATGCTTCACAACGTCGCTTAGGACCCTACAGTTATCAAACCCATATATATGATGGCGAAACTGTCCAACAATCTTGCGAATGGACTGACGTTAAGTCCAGATCTTAAATTGAAAGCGTACAAAACACAACTTGCGCAAGAACTGAAACCTCTCAACCTTCCCAAGAGACATCGCTTCCCTCTATGGGCTCTTGAAAAGTTCCAAAAATATCCGACGATTTCCAGTCAAATTTTGTTCAGCGAAGAGTGGTTGATGGGTATGTAAATAAACAAAATTGCCGCATTTGGGACTAAAATCAAGCTGAAGAGATTCACAACATTTCATCTAGAAAAACAAACGTTTGGTGTGGTTTGTGGGCCGGTTGAATCATCGGTCCATATTTTTTCAAAAACGATGCTGGAGAGAACGTAACCGTGAATGGTGACCGTTATCGCACCATGATAACCGACTATTTGATGCCTGAAATTGAAGCTTGTAATCTCGGCGACATTTGGTTTCAATAAGACGGCGACACTTCCCAAACATCGCATACATATATCAATTGATTTATTAAGAAAACACTTCGGTGAGCAGATAATTTCACGTTTAGGGCCCGTCGATTGACCACCTAGATCATGTGATATCACACCGTTAGAATTATTCCTGTTAGGATATGTAAAGTCTAAAAACTATGCGGACAATCTCGCTTCAATCTTTTCCATGGATCAAAACATCACATATGTCAATCGCCAGTTATCAGTCGAAATGCTCGAACGATTTATCGAAAATGGAACTCAACGGATGGACCATCTTAGACGTGGCCGCGGCCAACATTTGAAAGAGATAATCTTCAAAAACTAAAAGGCCAAAGAATGTTCTTTCGAATGATAATAAACATTCCTCTTAAATTTGAATTGTTTTTTTTTCTTTAAAGTAGGTAGTAAGTAGGGAATCTCGAAATAGATATAAAGTAAAGTTTTAAAATAAAATTTCTCTCTTAGAGCCAAATGCAATGGACATAGATCCCTTAATACGATTTTTGAACAAAAAGAGGAAAACTCATGCAGAAATACTACGACTTATCGGTAGGAAAGACTCAATACTAAAGATCAATATCATAATGGCTCTGGTATTTTATCTTATTAAAAATTCCAATCTATTAATTAAACTTACCAGTTTTCCACAGTGTCCGGTTTCCCAGCCGCAAACTTCCCACCAACACCCAATAACTGTTGCCCGCCATGGCTTACTGGATATCACGCTGTCTTAATCATCTTGTCGCCATTAATAAATCAGAGTCATTAAAAATGCAAAAATCCAGCTGAGAAATAAACAAAAAAAATACAAAGAAAATTAAAAACATAAAAAATTAAAAGCAAATGAAGGAAAGCGCAACTGTAAAAAGGCGCAAACCGAAGCATAAATACAAAAACGGCAGCGATTCGTTAAAAAATAACACCGAACGCGAGAAAAAGCGCGCCCAAGTGCGAACTGAAACGCAATCGGACACAGTGGAGCCCACCAAAGGTGTTGGCGGTGAAAGTGGAGAGCAGAAAAAATACAAAAGGACACTTTACAGCCGAATGAATCTAATTAAAATGTAATTATAATTGTAACCGTTCAACGCGGAAGTAACGCAGGGCAACGCAGCGGACACCACTGTGCGGCTGGTGCCGCCGTCACCGTCGATAGATAATCAGCACCGGCGGAAGCGCTCGTTGCCGTGAAAGATTTTTCTCTTTTAATTTTTGGTCACACAAATCTTTTTTTCTTTTTTTTTTGTTTGTTTTGAGGTGTGTGAGGGAAAAAGTGATTAAGTATTTAAAGCGGCAGCCGTAAATAAATCCCAACTGCGTGTGGGAAATCTTTAAGAATATTGTTATAAGAAGGTGATAGATGTATGTGTGCACTAAGCTTAAAAGGGTTGGATTATTGCTCACATTGTTTTTTTGAAGATATCGCTTAGAGTGAAAAATCGATTTAAATTCTTAATAAATTATTTAAGTATATCTTTGAGGCAAGACTTTGCTAATGCACGTAATTGGAAAATTTTCGAAATTTGATAAATTATTCTTTACAAATTCAAAACAAAACACGTACTTATTTATTGAGTAATGATTTAGTGTTTTCGAACCATATCGTGTAACTGTGCTAATATTAGGGCGGTTCGATTTGTTTGAATATCGAATATTAATTCATGAAGTTTTCTAATATTTCTAAAAAAGTACATAAACTTTTTAGCTGTGTATTATAAAGGTCTCGATCAATGCCAAATTAAGCGAGAGACATGTCTGTGTATCGCATCAATATTTATACTCTGAACAGGCTCTATTAGGTGTAAAACCCAAAAAGAAACATCCAAGATCTTATACGAGTAAAGAATATACCATATATAAATTTTCAGCTTGGCGAGCTGAATCGATTTAGCCATATTCGTTCGTACATCCATTCGGCCGTCTGTCTGAATACTTGTGAACTAATTCCTCAGTTTTTAAATATCGATCTGAAATTTAACGTTTGTCTTTTTCTCCCCAAGAAACTACTGATTTTCCAGAATCACCGGAATGTGATTGACTGTAAAACTAATCTCTTTCATATCTAGAATGATCCATGTTTCTCTTTTAGTCTCCCGATATCGATAGAACGCAGTCTCTTAAAATTATTTGTTATTCATAAATAACCTTCCCACACCTTACACCAATTATCGCACTGATTTAGTATAAAGTTCATGTCTGCGCCAAAATACCGATTCAAGAACTCTTCACACAATTATGACTTTGGTATTAATAAACTTGAAAGTTCCTGAATTCTTGAGGACATATTAGTAGCAGAGCTCAGCTTAATCAGCTTCTCTTTAAAAATCGTATTTTTGATTTCTACCTTTCAGGTTCTTGTCTCGAGAAACCCAAAGAGATTCAATAACTGACGGTAGTTTACATTACCTAGGGCAGGTAAAAACAATCCAACTTACTCGAAAGAGTGTAGACCTATAAGCTTAACTCCCATGCTGTTGAAAGCGCTTGCGAAAATGTTGGTGTATGTCAAGGCCGCAGCGCCTCCTGGGAGCTTGTCCAAAGCGCAACACGCATATACTAAAGGCAAATTCCTAGATAATGCACTCCATACACTAGTATTAAGCATCGAAAAGATTTCAGAATATAAGAAATATACTCTTGGAGTGTTCTTGAACATCTCTGGAGTATTAAATAACGTTTCTACTACATACATTCTGAATAGTATCGAGTTTGATTCCTAGAATTGATCCTGTCATACAACGTTGGGTTATAATACGCTTGATCTATAGAAGGATAACAGGAGAATGGAATAACACTAAACTGATCAATGAAGTCTGTAGAAGCACTTCGCAGGTTGGAGTGCTATATCAGCTCCTATGAAGATAAGTTCACCACTCACAAAACTGTTAAGGAACTTAGAAGGCAAAGCCTCGAAGATAGTGATATATGCAGACAACATTGAGCTCTTAATAACGGAAAGATGCCTATTCCCCATTAGCAGTATTATGGTCAACACTTTTAATACAGTCCAAAATTGGGCATTGCAAGAGGGTCTGGGATTGAATCCAGAAAAAACAGGTCTGCTAGTTTTCACTAGAAAAAACAGAATCCCTCCATGGAGTCTTTTTCAAATTTTCTCTCGAGGACCACAACAAATACCTCGTAGTAGCCTTAGGCAGCGAACTACTGTGGAAGAACAATGTTAATAAAAGAGTAAGAAATAAAAACAATGTCTTATATGCTCGGCACAACATGGGGGCTTTCTTCTGCTCTCATATACAGGTGCTACACAGTGATTAGAAGAACAATTCTGCTCTACTTCTACACTGTAGTAGTGTGATGTAGTGTGATGCTTACGAAAATCTACTTGCCAGAAATTAATGGAAAGGGTTCAGAAGATCGCAACGCTGTGCTTTACGGGAGCTCTAAGAACCGCTCCAATGGTGCCTCTTGAAGTAGTGCTAAGACCGCCACATATAGAAAGACGTCTTTATTGAAAGTTGTGCGGTAAACTCGGCGGGGCGACTATTGTTTTCAGAAGAATGTATGGTATACCTAGAATCTTCGAGCAAAATTCGGTGAGCAATGACCGTTTGGCATGCACCGACTACATGATCCCATTTCTCAATTGGGAAAGAAGGTTCAGGATAAACATATAAAAAGACGGTTGGTGTAAAGGTATGACATGATAGCTTACAACACATTAAACATTTATCCGTATGGCTCGAAAATGAAAGACGGAGTTAGTGCGGTATATGTACTATCCAGAATTAGGCATAAGGTAGCCTTTTGAGCTTCCCGACCACTGCAGTATATTTCAAGTAGAGGTCTTTGCTATTGGGCAATCCGCGGAGCTAGCCTATCCAGCAGTGTAGAGTGGACAAGATTGCCAAGAGTTTTATACGGATGTCATCTGAATACGTGATTGACATTGCATTGTCTTTATGACGATGTAGACAGAAGAATGACAAGAAAATCAAAACGCGATGAAAGAATCTATTGGGAGCAAAAGTCATTTGTAAAACGGTAGATTGGAAATAAACAAGGGTTTCTGCAGTCGATTCTGAGTAAATTATAAACACTAGTAATTCAACAACAACCTCTGTCAACTAATATGGTCACTATTTGTTCTTACCCAAACCAAACAACTTTTCTTCTTCCATTTAAAAACATAAGTTTTTAAGTGATCGTGAGTCCATGTACTCGTAGAGTGAGTGCTGTGATATGAAACGAACAGGTTAATCACTGAGTTTACACTTTATAGCAGATTTCCTCAACTATTAATTTACTACATAAATGATAATGCTCGATATCACTGCAACATCTCAAGTCATGTAAATTTTCTTCTTTAAAACACCTGCCCCAAAATCAAAAAATTACCTTACTTTGTATTTGGTTGTCCACCATTTTTATTGAACAGACTTTTACGAGTCCTAATGTAACATATTTCTAAGAGCTCACAAAACACACTCCAACTGCTGTGTGCTTTCACAACCCTTCGACCAAATATTGACCTTTTAAGCCAACTCTAAATGCCCATGTCTTGGTCATGTAATCGCATTTCGCATTACCAGCGCATGCCGGACGCACTGTCATGTGCCACATGCATACTCGTACATGCAAGTAACTCCGGGCTCTCTTGCCAACTCGGACTCGCATATAAAATGCGAGTAAAATCGCAGCGAATGGCACAACGTGCAATGGCAGTCATAAAGACAGATTGTGGGTCGAAAAGTTGCTTAAGAAAATTGAAAATTCCTCAGCTGGTGCTTCCTTGTAGACGCTTGGGTAGCAGAGAGGACAGAGCAGAGCAAACTGTGAGCACATGTGAGGGAGTGAGTCAGCAGGCCTGGACCAGGAGTTCGCTAGAGAGTTGCAATGAGGTATTAATCTTACATTTAACTGTAAATTGTTTGCTGCTGTTGTTGCAATGAATATTATTTCTTACTCGCTATTTTATTTGCAGTTTACCGTTGTTATTGTTGTTGTTGCAAGTTTAGTTGTTGTGTTTGTGTTTTAGTGTGGAAATTGTAGTTTGACACTTACAGCGCATTAAATTGTTTGCTTGTAAGACTTGGTCTAAAATATATATGCACACATACAGATGCAACTAAAGGTATGAGAATTGTAGTCTTTATGTGGGTGTGTGTTGATGTGTGTGAGTGCGTCTGTTGGTGCGTATGAGCATGTGTCCTGCAGTTTCCAAGTCGTAAAATGCTCTCAAGCATACAAATTGCATACAAACAAATGTCTTAAACACTAACAACAACAAGAAAAAACATTAACTTTGGCTGCCTGGAGCTATAATGCCATCCATAGGTGCATTTTTTATAGCGAAAAGGGTATAAAAAGATTTTTTCTTGATTTTTGATTGGTCAGTTTCTATGGCAGCTATATGCTATAGTAGTCCGATCTGAATAATTTTTTCGAAGATTATAGCCTTGCCTTAGAAAATAATCTATGTAAAATTTTGCGAAGATAACTCATCACATAAAAAAGTTTTTCATACAAGGACTTTATTCCGATCGTTCAGTTTGTATGGCAGCTATTTGATATAGTAGTCCGATCTGAATAATTTGTTCAGAGATTATAGCCTTGTCTTTGAAAAGAATCTGTGCCAAATTTTGCGAAGATAACTTGTCAAATAAAGAAGTTTTTCATACAAGGACTTTATTCCGATCGGTCAGTTTGTATGGCAGCCTTGTCTTTGAGATTATAAAAGAATCTGTGCCAAATTTTGCGAAGATAACTTGTCAAATAAAGAAGTTTTTCATAAAAGGACTTTATTCCGATCGGTCAGTTTGTATGGCAGCATACGCTATAGTGGTCCGATATCGGTGGTGCTGACACAGAATCAGTTTCTTGGAGAGAAAAGAAAGCACGATATCTCAAAAAGTGAGGAACTAGTTCGCGTGTATATACAGAGGGAGAGACGAAGGTGTCCTCTGTCGTCTTTCTTCTGGCCACTCAAAACTTTATAACAAACTTAATATACCCCGTTCAGGGTATAACAACAACTTGCAGCAAGAGAAAATACCCATACGCCAGCCAGAAAGCTCAGAAAGGACATTTGGACAGGACATTCCTCACTGCTTCGTCGTAATTCGTTTTGTTTATTTGTTTGCGTGTGCATTCAAGGATGCTAAGAACTTTAACTTACAAACACATACATATGTTTTCTCTATTTGCTCCGTGTAGCTTAAGAAAGCCAAAAACTATCGTAAGCACTCACACACATGTAATAACCAGGAGTAACTTGCCTTGCCGCTGCTGCTCACCCATTTCGTGGATGAGTGATTTCACATCCTTTTTTACTCCTTTCCTTTACTCTAATGGTTTATGGGTGTGTGTTAAAAATATGTGTTGCGGTAATTTCGTTTGGTCCATAAGAAAGTCATTTGCACTTAGTAATTCGTAGAGTCCTTGCATCCATAGCCACGACAGCCTTCAGCAGATAGCAACCCCCGGCTGCGAGGTATTTTATTTATATTTAGTTTTGGTCAGCGTTAGGTCACTGCATCTGTCATTGGCACTCGTCTTCTTCGAATTGGAATGCCCATTCACACACATACATAGCTCACTCATACACATAGATAAGCGCGTGTAAATTACTGAATTTTGGTATGCATCAGTCATGCGTGACTTGCTCGTAACTTCACGGACATCACAGACTGTCCGAAACATCCGAAACACTTCGTTGCCTGTTTTGTGGGCATTTCAAAAGCAGTTATTGAAATTAATATGCCTAAGTAATTGCAGGCAATAAATTTGCATATCAAAAGACGAAGTGCAAATGCTTACCGACTTCTATTTAAAGCTATAATTTAGTCATGAAGGACTCTGTGAGCATTGGACATGGTTTCTTGTAATTAGAAAACTTTAAATTTTGTTTCGCGATTAACAGATTACAAAGAAAGTAAGTTAATTTTGGTCAAAAATCTACTTGTATTGTAATTAGTAGCCAAAATTAAAGAGTGTGTCCCAATTTTTCCCATAATCAACGAAACCTTATCTGCTCACTTTTCAAATTGAACGGCTGAGTCATTCTTCGAGCATTTAGAACCCTTTCGAGTTCTTTTAACACGAAGTTTGTAATACCCAGAAAGAAACGTCATAGAACCTTTAAAGTATATATGTATAGTTGATCAGCGTGACATGCTAAGTTAATTTAGACATGTCCCTCTGTCTGTCCGTCTGCCTGTATATACGCGAACTACTTCTAGTCCCTCAGTTTTAAGCATGAAGAGCTTGACAAGCTGGCCGACAGGGGTTATGCTTGAAAATTCTACGAAAAGACGCGGCGACTAAGAGAAGGTATCAAGACTGGAGCATACTCATGTAGAGCCGCCAAAACTGATCTAGTAACAAATGCCCAGAGTATACTGAAATTATGGAGGGAACACTTCTCCAGCCTGCTGAATGGCAGTGAAAGTATAACACCAGGAGATGGTGAACCCAATTCTCAAATCGATGACGATGGATCAGACGTTCCATAGCCCGACCATGAAGAAGTTCGAGTAGCAATTACCCGTCTGAAGAACAACAAAGTGGCGGGGAACGATAGATTGTCGGCCATGCTATTTAAATGCGGCGGCGAAGAACTGATAAGGAGCATGCATCAGCTTCTTTGTGGAATATGGTCAGGCGAAAACATGCCCGACGATTGGAATTTAAGTGTGTTCTTCCCAATTCAGAAAAAGGGAGACATCACAACCTGCTCCAACTATAGTGGGATAAGCCTCCTCAACACCGCGTATAAGGCTCCATCGAGCGTACTGTGTGAAAGAATAAAGCCCACCTTCAACAAACTAACTAGACCTTATCAGTGGGGATTTAGATCTGGAAAATCTACAATCAACCATGCGCCAAATCTTGAAAAGTCCCGTGAAAGGAAGATTGCTCTATGCCGATTTTTCTGAACTTGGTATCCCCGTAAAGCTAATACGGCTGTGAAAGCTGACACCAAAAGCTTCCTCAAGATTGGGAAGGATGTCTCTGAGCCGTTCGATACAAACGATGTTTCAGAAAAGGCAACTCCCTATCGTCCGACTTCGTCAATCTTCTGATGGAGAAAATAAGTCGACCTGCAGAGCTGAAGACAATAACCGCGCCGTTAGTTCTACTTTCTCCAGGTTGGACAAAGAAGGGAAGCAAATTGGTCTGGCAGTGAACGAGGGCAAGCCGAAATATCTCCTGTCATCAAACAAACCATCGTTGAACTCGCGACTTGGCCCCAAGTTACTGCTGACAGTCATAACTTCGAAGTAATAGATAATTTCGCCTATCTTGGAACCAGCATTACCACCAATAACAACGTCAGCCCCGAAATTCAACAGAGAATAACTCCGCCATCAGATGCTACTTCGGACTGAGTCGGCAATTAAGAAGTAAGGAAGTCATTTCTCGACAAACAATGACGACAACAGCTTATGAATCGGCGTTACGGGTTTTCGAGGAAAAGGTTCTGTTGAAATGAAAATACCAAATGAATAAGGGCCTGGCTACACGAAGTTAAGTTAAGTTTTTGTCTTATAATGTCTTCCGCTACGCTTAACATACCTGATCTCAATCAGAAGCTTCCATCTATTAGAATATATTGCGATAATCGAGTTCAGTGATCTTAAGGGAATTAGAGACCAAGACAGATCTGTCGAAAGACCATTCTAGATCTTTATAGTACATATCAAGACTAGAAGTGTTTGACTTTTTATATTGGACGAAACCGATGTTTTTAAGCTGGTGCGTATACCATTAACCAAGATTTTTTATCAACTAGCATTTACAACAAAAAATAGGAACAAAAATGGCAGTGCTTTTAAATTAGGATGATTTTATTTTCTTCTTCAGTCCAATTTGGCATACGCAAGATGCGTTAGGTTGGTTTTGAAAATAAGCGCTACGACCAACTCAGATTAACTAGGAAGGACTTTTCAATCAATAATATTTTGCAATGAAATATTTCATTCCACAGAGACATGATACGAACTTTCCCCAAAATGAAGTCATAAAAATCATAAAAGCAGCAAGTTGCTCAGGTAATGTAACTGCAGTCATGTTACTATTTCCAAAATTCTTCGAGTTGGCTTCCCACACATAACTTTCATCCATATTTTGTCTGTTTATGAATAACTTTCATGATAAAAGTCTTAGGTTTTCTGATAAAGGATTTGTTTAAACTATTCTACAAAGTTACATTCAAACAATCACGGACTTCTGCTAACTGTCGCACCGTCGGATTCGAAGTTCCTAGGTCATTACTCATTCAGTATCCTTTCGGAACAAAAAGCTGAGATCTGTTGTTTGGCTGTCCAAAAATGTTCTCCGTTCTTGGCTTAAACTTGGACTGATCTAATCAAATATCACAATAACTTCAATGTATCTTTTTCTTCATATCCATTCATTCTACTACATTGTCCAAAACGTTTTGGGCGTGCGAAAACCTTCGAAAATGTGGTCGCAACCGGACAGCTGCTTTCATTTTCATTTCACACAAAAACATTATCCTTTTTTATTTAATTAATCCACCGTGAGCATGCAGCCTCAACCCATACGTTTCTAAGCGCATGATTAACAACTCTAACCCCTCATGTCCACCACTCGGTCTCAGCGCTGTTCACGCTGCTCAACACCTCATCGCACCCCATTGGGACACACACTGTCAACACTCACGCCTTGTTAGCCAAAATATTCATTCCACTGCCATCATCAGCAACAAATCATGTATATGAATTGTTGCATTTCAGGGGATTGCCAAATCAAGGCCCAAGTGTTGGCTGCTATGTATGCATTTGTACGAGTATTTCGTCCAAAAACGAAATGGCAACAGTCGCAATGGGAGGAGGAAGAGGTCATTATAAAAGGCAGACGAGTTTCATGAATACATATACATAGTTACTACTTTTTTAATGAAAAACTCTTTAGCGTCCCATGTCGGATTTGCGCTCTTCAACCAGTGGTCGGTTGCTTAGCTTTAAATGAGCTTTTTATTTCACTTAAACCACAATTCATCGGCAACCGCCATAAAATGGGTGATGAGACTTTGTTGT
This sequence comes from Bactrocera neohumeralis, assembly GCF_024586455.1. NCBI lineage: Eukaryota > Metazoa > Arthropoda > Insecta > Diptera > Tephritidae > Bactrocera > Bactrocera neohumeralis. The sequence goes on along the minus strand of NC_065922.1, from coordinate 36,890,102 downwards.
TGTCTACCGATTGGTGGTAAATGAATCGAAGTGTGTACGACACCCTAATTCAAGCAGATTCCTGTAGTCAATCTGCTTGAAATTGTTGCAAGCTTTCACTAGGTTTTCAATTTATAAATCGTAAATAAGTATGAATATATCGAACCATGCAGAACTTGATTGCCCAAAAATCGAGAACCTCACAATCGTTATTCACTGTCATTTTCTATTCAATCTTCACATCTTCTGACTTCTTTTCTAAGTATTAAAAGGAGATCCCAAGTAATTTTAAGATAAAAGTCATATAAAATACTCGTATACCATATCACTCTGAAACTTATCGGAATGATTCTGAAATAAGTATATCCTAATTAATTTATTATCCTGAGAAGTAAAGTACTTTCTCGAAGAACAAACACCAAACTCAAGTAGTCACTCATCATCCACGTCCTGAGTTTCCCAGAGAAAGGTCAGAGGAAGATTTATGGTCTTTTGCGGGGGAAAAAGAGGAAGAGGAAGACCTCAACTTCGTTGAAAAGACCAGGAGGAGAAAGATCTGGCTAAACTTGGAATCTTCAATTTGCGCCAAATAGAAAAATGGAGGAGACTAAATTCGCGATGAAACGGCTCAACTGACTTCAAGTATCGTTCTTGATATGTTCAATGTATCAATGACGTGATTTTGACAGCTCGTAGCAGCCATGTTTGTTTACTGATTAGTGTCAAATTTTTTCAGAGTGCTCAGTAAGGTTTGCCATTGCATTTTGTCTTTCTGAAGTACATAAAGTGTATTCGGCGATTTTATACGATGAGTGAAATTATTTTGACAAAGAAGTTCATGTTTGTTTATGTGCGGAATCCAATTTTTTCTGGTGCTCAAACGTTCAGAATGTCTTTTGGATAAAGTGTATTCGGTGATAATTTTTGTACTTCCATGTAATGTTATGTGACAACACTTATCAATTGATTGGTACAAATTATTCAAAGAAGGTCGAGAACGCGTTGACGACGAACCCATCACGTCCAGGACGGCCATCAACAACAACTGATGATCAGCACGTCAAAAAAATAAAGGAATTGGTGCTTGAGAATCGACGATTAGCATTCAGAGCATTCTTACTGGCATCGTTGGAATATCGGAAAGATCAGTGGGCCGAAGAAGAGTGAAAGTACAATTACGGAAACAGATGATCAATCGGACGAATAAAGGTAAGCCGAAGCCGTAAAAACCACCACGTCAAAGCAGATAAAAAGCAAAGATATATCGACAGTTTTCTTCGATTATTAAGGTGTGGTGTACTCCGAATTCCTTCTGATCAGTCAAACTGTCAACAAGAAATAATATTTGAGCGTTTGCGCGAAGCTATTCCTAAAAAACCGCAGTTAATGCCTACAACTATTGGTATTTGCACAACGATAATGCACGGTCGCATATTGCATTAATTCTTCTTGAGTTTTTCGCCAAATTTTCAAACAGGATCGTGCCACAATCACCCTAGTCGTCTGATTTAGCTCCGTGCGACTTCTGGCTATTCAACAAATTCAAACTCCGGGGAAACCGTTTTTGAGTCAATTGAAGACATTAAATGTGAATCGTTACGCGCATTGAAGACTATTCCCGAAATTGGTTTTAACAACTGTTTCGAAGATTGGAAAAAACGTTGACAAAAGCGTATTAATAATTTTAAAATTATGAATTATGTCTATCTATATTTTACTCATAGTAGTATGACTATTATACGTCTAGTTATAGATCGAAAACTAAAAGCAACCTCCAAAAATCACAAAAATAAATTAAATACAAATGAAGCAACAATGGTCAATATTATGTGGTCCATTTGGTGAAGCCGCTGCGAGCTTTGGCCACTCGCTCACTTGAAATGGCATTAACACATATTTTCGGGCGAAATTACTCTCAGGGGTGTGAGCAAATAGAGCTGCGGAATGCACGCTTTTAAAAACATTCGAAAACTTGTTGGAAAAAAGGTTGACAGCAACTGGGAAATCACAGCGAATGGAAAGTGCTGAAAGCCGAACTAAAATGGCGGCGAACGGTTGGACATAAGGGTCAAGGAGAAGACCGCAGTAAAAGGCTTGTAGTGAGTTGAGAATTCGGACAAGGCGACAAATGCGTGCGGGCATAAGTGTGTGCCTGTATGTGCGTGCTGTGTAAATCTGATTAAAATTTTTGAATACGATTTTTAATGTGATTTTGGAATCCACAGTGAGCAGAGAGAAGAGGAGGCAGTGGGTACTTATGTGATGACAAAGGTTGCGCGTACATTTCCATTAAGGGCGCTGCCGGGACGAAAAAGGGTTGGAAATGTGTAGAAAAACGGAAACATATTTTCAAAAACCGGCTTAAGGTGGCACAAACACACACATATTCTGATAAATGGATAGAGAAAGATTGCGAAAGTCATTTGTATGCCGCTAGCGGCCAGCGGTCAGTCAAAGCAACAACAATTGTCGCCGACCGGCAGGAGGAGTTGCGGTGAAATTTAATTTCGAAATAATGTTTCTCATAAAAATTAACGCAACAAACACTCGAGCACTTGAAAGCCCCTTTTATGGCGTGCGCTTTCATTGCTGTTGTTGTTGCTGTTGTCGAAAGTATGACTGGCATTTCTTTTATGCGTCGCTTAGTTGCAAATTAAATCTTTTATTTTATGCGTTCGAGTGCGTTAAATGCATACATTTATGCGTCGTCAAAAATAACGGTACACACGACTGTCTGTGTATGTGCTCCGGTGAGTTTGAGTGGCTAAAAAATCTGTTATTAAAATTTAACGGTCAAAATGACAAAATCAAAAGTTAATTTTCGGAAAGCACGAGCGCGCGCGGGGAATGCTGGCTCATTAAAAATGTGTATAGCATGCTTTTAGGCGAAATTAAGTGTGGCACGCATACAAATAATTGAATAGTATGTGCGTTTGATGTGCATGGCCGAGTGTGGGACCATACTTTGGCATTGCTAGGCAGGCGGGAGCTTATAGCGGTAAAATGCGCCGTACAACACTTGAACGTAGTCTACTTTTGTGCGCGCCAACGGAAGTGCCCATTAATGCTTTGTGCTGCCATTTTAATTTTCGCATATTTTAATTTGTGGTTTCTCCACTTTGTGGATAACTTTAGGCTTACTGCCACTTATGTGCATTGTTGTTGTTGTAATTTTGTTTACCCCAAAAATTCGATGTCAAATGCTCATGCTTTGTTTGTTTGGCATTTTAAATATTTGTTGGCGGACTTTTTTGCCTCTCGAGCTGTCACTTCATTAGCGCAAAGTCGTTTTTGACGAACATATTCGCCACCCACACCAGCGCATACTCAAACAATGAAAGCACACACTTACTTGCGTATATGCCAAAATTTAGACATGCATACATTTAGGCGCTGCGCATTCGGCAGGAAATTAATGCGCACATATTCGGCAATTTAAGTGCGTGTTTATGCGTTTTTAGCCAGCAAAAATCAGTGAAGCGCACATTAATGTTAATTAAGGCTATTTTTCTTGCCGTCACCCCCCTTCCCCCACCGTGGCAGCTTCTTCAGAGTTTCTTCACTGACTGCGCTTTTGGTCCACTGTTAACTTGCTGCTCGGCTTTGTTGTTGATTTTATTTACGCTCTGTGGCTAGCGGCTGCTGGCTTTGGGTCTTGTCCCGGCGGCACTGCTCCTTAATGATGTCCAAGTGGCTGCTGTTGCTATTTAGCTGCCTTAATTTTTTTCGCTTCTATTTATTTTTCGTTTCTCTGCTGTTCTAGCTTGCTATTTGCTTTGCTCGCTTTTTTCAGTTTTTTTTTGTTTGTTGTCTCGTTGATTGAGTGGTCACTTTGATGTGGTGCATGTTGTGGCAAACGCGTAATTTATTTTTAAGAGTGCGTAGCGCCACAACCGCAACCCGCAACCACTCGCCGCCTGCAAGCATGAACCCCATTTCTTCGTGGCTGGTGCGAGTGGAAATGAAAAATTTTATTTTTAAGCAAATTCCTTGAGCCAACTTAATTTTCAAGGCGAAAGCATTCATTGGTCGGTTTGGCGTTACATTAAAGCTTTGTTGTAAGGCTGAAGACAAATCGGTTGAAAAGCTGAAGTTTTCTATTGACCAAACTCCGTTGGACTTAATTAGTGGCATTGATTAATTACTCGAATGGATTATTGATGGGACGCTAAAAATGTGTTTGCGGTCAGGAAGACTTTAAAAAAAATATTTAATTGATATAAGAATTGATATGAGAAGGGGAAAAAGAAAAAATCCATATTGCTTAGCTTTAGCTTACTTATACAACAATTCACTTTAAGAGAGTATTCTAGCTGAATTTTTTTTTTTTTTTTAATTCAAATTATTATTTTTTTTTAATTATAGTTAGCTTAACTATTCGATAACGTGCCGACAAAAGGATTTTTCAAAAATCAGCTTATTTTGGGATATACATACATATATAGTACACACCATCCATACTGGTTCGGCCGGAACTGAAACTAACCTAAAGCTTCAAGTATTTCGTTTTACGGGAATTCGCCGCAATTTTTTCTCGAGACCAAACTTAAGATGCTCCGGTCATTGTAACTAGTACCAAGTTGAGCTCACTGAAGAAATTGTTACTTATACGTTCCAATCACTTTTTTCGGGACAGAGGTCACTTGGTGGTCTTCTAGAAATGGTATATGTATTTTCCAACAGATCAACATTAACTCATTAAACGCTAGTGTTACATATATGTAACGCTCCGATCTTTCACATAAATCTACGACTTTTTCGAAATGCAATTTTAAATGTTCCAAATTATAAATTAGAATTGAAGTGAACAAATCAAAGAATAAGTGTGTGCTATATTTTGCCCTTTCCGTTCAGTGTAGCAAAATTAGTAGCGCAATGAACACGAAGCCGATTTCATACACCTAAAAAAACTGTCGAAATGGGAACACGTTATCGGTAAGTACGATTTTTAATAAAGTGTCACCGATTTATGTGAAAAGAGTGTTTTGTATATTTTGATAGTGTTTGAAATTTTATGCTAATAAAAAAAAAATTGGAAATGACTGTATTTGTAGGTTTTTTTTCATCTTGTGTAGCTGTGACATATATGTCACGTTCGCGGGTTCACCTTATGAATTGTATAACTATATATAATATACATATTTATGTGCGTGTTCTTTCGTTATTAGGTCAAAACTAACTGTTGAAAAAGTTTGCGCAGTTTTGGACGAATTGACAAATAATGTAGAAGAAGAAGTGGAAGCTAAATACATATATAGAGGCTCCTGACGCTGGTGATGATTCGGCAGATGAAGACGGCGGTACTTTGGAAAACTCGTCACATACACAGCTTGTCGAGGATTGTGAAATTGTTACAAGAAAAAATACCGACTTTGAAGAGAACCCCGACTTTGATATGGACGCTGAAATTTTAGACTGCTTGAATCATTCTATCTCAGAGTTAGAAGTAAACCTTTTGGAGGAATCATTTGCTTCTGTGCAAGCATCCGAAAAGCCGAGTACATCGCGTTCAACTCAAAAGCCTAGGGAACAAACCAATTCTCGTCGTCGTAAGATAACTGTAGGTCAGTCACATAGTAAGGCTAAGAGAGCAAAACCATCCTTTACGTGGGTCGATAATAATATCGAACCTAGATCTCCAATTTTCCCTGAGGGTAATTACAGTGACTGCAGCAACCTAGAGCCATATGAGCAATTCCAAAAGTTTTTTGATGATGAATTATTGCAAATGCTGTGTGACGAGTCAAACAGATATTCGCTCTTAAATAATAATGGGAACCCAAATATTACATATTGGAGCGTTGGCAAAGGTATTCAAAATCTTGTGATTATTGACTCGATGAGGCGTGATCGTTTTCGAACTATTTTTGGAAATCTACACTTTATTGACCCCGGAAAGACAGATTTATGGGATAAAATATGGAAATTGAGACGCCTAACTGATGCTTTGAAAGCGAATTTTGCTAAAAATTTTCATCCAGAGCGGAATTTGTCCTACGATGAATCAATGGTGGAATACTACGGCAGGCACGGTTGTAAACAATTTATTAGAGGCAAACCGTTGAGATTTGGTTATAAAATGTGGTGTCTAAATACGCCTTCCGGTTATCTTCTAAACTTCGAGATGTATCAGGGAAAAAACCCTAGGACGAACGAAGAGTACGCTGCAAACTATGGAAAGAACGCTGCTCCGTTGTTTTCAATGATCGATGAATTCGATGAAACATGGAAGCCACTTCCATTTCAATTCTTTTTCGATAATCTCTTCACTTCAATACCTGTTTTGGTTGGATTAAAAAAAATGGGATATGAGGGAACTGGAACAATTCGGCAAAATTCAATACCAATCTCTTGCCCTTTGCCACTGAAGGATAAGTTGAAAAAAAAGGAACGTGGTTATATGGCTAGTTCCCGGATTTCTGAATGCGATATTACAGTCACGAAATGGGTAGACAATGCAGTAGTTTCCGTTGCATCAACTTTATTTGGGAAGGAACCGGTAGGGACAGCTGGAAGATACTCTAGGGCAGAACATGCTCGAATTCAGGTTCAAGTCCCCAATGCTATCGTAATGTACAATAAGAATATGGGCGGAACAGACCGTATGGACCAAAACGTTAACGCTTACAGGATTGGAGCTAGAGGGAAGAAGTGGTGATTCTCAATTTTTACCTGGTTGGTTGATGTCTCCATTCAAAATGCTTGGCTCTTACATAGAAAAGGGGGACACAGGCTAACCCAGCCACAGTTTAGAAGTTGCTAATCACTTTTGTCGTACTTATGGACAACTCCGAGGACCAAGGGGATTTAGACGTCCGGATTCGCAAATTGAGCTTGATGCTAGATATGACCTAATTGGCCATTTCATAGTTAGAAATCCTACCAGGAGACGCTATGCTGGAAACAACTGCCAGCGATCAATAAACACCAAATGTGTAAAGTGTGACGTAGGTTTGTGTGTGGATTGTTTCTACAACTTTCACTTTAGACCAGTTTGAGTTTTCTTTCTCAACCAAAAATTGATGAATTTTCATAGGTTTGTACTTGTTTCGTTTTCTTTTTGTAAACTTTATAATTAAAATAATAAAATTGATGAATTAAATCCAATAGAAGTGTTTCTTTACATATTAATATTAAACATTGTATTACATAACAGAAACCCGCGAGCGTTACATATATGTCACGGGTCGTGCAGACGCCCCCGGATAGGGGTCGAACCTTTTGTTTGTAGTTTTGTGTACATATCAACCCTTGTAGTTTCCACACAAAGTTTGGTTCCTCTATCTTTGCTATTTAGCTTTCGCGTTTAATGGGTTAAATGAGGCAAGGAAAGGATAAAACAAGAAAAAACGTTAACTTCGGCTGCACAGAAGCTGATATACCCTTCACAGGTGCATTTCTTTTAGTAACTATGTGTTCAGTTTATATGGAAGCTATATGCTATTGTAATCCGATCTGAACAATTTTTTCGGAGATTACATTGTTGCCTTAGAAAATAATATAAGTATACCAAATTTCTTGAATATATCTTGTCAAATGCAAAAGTTTTATATACAAGAACTTTTTTCCGATCGTTCACTTTGTATGGCAGCTATATGCTATAGTTAACCGATCTGAACAATTTCTTCGGAGATTACATTATTATCTTAGAAAATAACCTGTGCCAACTTTTGTGAAGATGAATTGTCAAATGCAAAAGTTTTCAATACAAGAACTTGATTCCGTTCGTTCAGTTTGTATGGCAGCTATATGTTATAGTGGTCCGATATCGGCAGTACCGACAAATGAGCAGCTTCTTGAAGAGGAAATGACGTTTGCAAAATTTCAAAACGATATCTTAAAAACTGAGAGACTAGTTCGTATATATACAGACAGACAGACGGACAGACAGACGGACATGGCTAAATCGACTCAGCTCGACATACTGATCATTTATATATATACTTTATAAGGTCTCCGACGCTTCCTTCTGGGTGGTACAAACTTCGTGACAAACTTAATATACCTTGTTCAGGGTATAAAAAAACAATGTAGTAAAAACTCTATAGTCAATAGATACCGGGCAATCATTCGCGCAACCCCTGAAGTTAGTCGAATTGAACAATTTTAACAAAACGTCGGTGCTCCGTTAATTTCGTTTAACCTTGGACCTTCCATTTTCTTGGATCAAAGTGGAAAGGAATTAATATTAGGTCATCAATCTGTGATAGAATCGAAGCACTTCGTCGATACATGGAGACAGTTTGATCCATAGCTCAAGCGTCTGCCAAGTGGAAATGGCTGTCATGCAGGAAGCAGTAGATCTACTGCTCTGGAGTGTAGCCTCCTTCAGAGTGGTGAACTCACTCCGATAATCGGTATTAGCCTTAAGGTGCTGGGCCACAGCGGTATTGCAGGAAACTGTAAGGCTGATCAGCTTTCAAGGACAGTAAGTTCAGTCTCAATAACTGTGAAATTGAAACAAGTAAAAGCTCCGTTACTACTGGACTGTTGGCCCTCAACCAGCTCCGCAAATGTTATTCAACCTGTGCAGTCGATCCTTGTGGATCACAGTAAATTGGAAGAGGTCTAAGGAACTCTTCGCTCTTAGCAATGTGAAAGGTGCTTCGATGGTTTACGGAGTTCTAGCTGGATCGATAATCAAGCGGTAATATTGAACATCTACCAGATGGCAGCTGCAGTTGTTTGGAAGAATATGAGAAAGAATAATCTCAACGCTTACACCACGAATGTCCCGCTTTTGCCAGAGCAATGCAAAAACACCTCAGATCTCACACTGTTAGATATCCAGATGAAATAGAAGAAATAAAAATAAAACACCTAAGGCAACTTGTGACAGGTTCAGGGCGTTTTTATGCTGATATCCAAGTGCAGGAAGACTTCACAAAAGACTGAACATAACAATATATGTGTAATGTCCCGAAATGCTGAGGAATTAGCCATTTAACCTAACCTAAACTAATTTAGCTAGGTAGTATACTATTTTACAACTTCCATGCAAAAGTCGTAATAATACAGTCAGTATCATTGTCAATCAAATTTTCAAGCATTTTGGGCATTATTCAAGGATATTTATGCTGATTCGTATGAAAGTTAGAACCCGAGCCTTCGAAACTCGAGCAAGGAGTGCAGCCTAACTTTGCAATATATTTCAGTCATCTTGTTTCTATTTGTTGTATCTACTTTTAATCATTATGATGACATTCTGCTGAATACCTTTAGACGAAATTCTCAGTAAAATCACTACTCCGGCAATAACTTCTATAGACGAGATTATTTATGCAACTTTTCAGCCGGTAATGGGATCAATTTTATTTCGAAACCAAACCTGATACACAAATTATTCAATATTAAGTCAAATTGTCTGTGGAAAATTAGATATAATCCGATATTCCCTGACAGAAACTAGACGATCAATTCAATTTGTGATTAGTATTGTGTTTTTAAATAAATCCCCTCTGTTGAAGGAATCACAGAAAATCGTGTATCCCAATTATAAGGTTACTGGCAATAAATCGATTAAATGGCACCTTTGGCGGTGATAAAAATTAAATTGCTACAAAAACAACATACTAAAATGCTTTCGTATTAGCATATTGACATAGTTTTGTAAAAACTCTCTACACACGCTTGCAAACAAAGCCGTCAAAGCGAAAATGCCAAAGCCCATTTCATATTTGCAAACTCACAACGCCAATCCAAACAAAACTCCCCATGCGCCACTTCACTTCCCCTTCCAACTGTGCAGTTAGTTAGAGCCTTCCTTGTGTTGTTGTTGTTGCTTTTCACACGCCCCAAAAACCACTAAAGTGTCATTTTCGCCAAAAGCCAAGCAACTCGAGTGCAATTCGTCGAGGCAACGACCCATTTCGGCTGCTTGAACGAGCGTGGGGAGGCGTAAATTTGCACAGGGCTCCAGAGTGGCTTATTTAGAAGCAAAAAAGAGAATTAACTGTTACAAAAAATGCATAAATAAACAAAATACTCTCACAGCTCCACTTGATTGTCCTACGCTTTGAGCTCAGCGGTCCACATTGCCTGTATCTGTCTGCACAGAGCCTGCTCGTCGCTTTGACTGCGTGGCGAGGCAATTGAAGCGATCAAATAGCATAAAATTATGTAAATTAATTTCACGCCTTTTTAGATATGCGATTTTTTTATGCGCGCATCGCGCACACGTCCCTCACAGCCTCACACCGGGTAGCCTCATTTTGCTAAGCGTGTCTGCAGTGTCTCCAGTGGCTGATTCGCTAAGCTTCGCGGCACGAGAGACCATTGTCAAATGCGGTCGTTGTTGCTACTGCCACCGTTGCTGTTATTATAACGGCATTTAACGGCTGCAGTTGCGCTTTACATACTGCGATACTTGGGAGTTCGAGTATGTGGTATGAGGTGTTTACAGTGCCATTTTACTTAGCCATATGCTCAGCGTTGACCTTAAACAAATATTTTGATGGCCTAACAGGCTATTCCGCTGGCTGGAGACACTTGAAGTCGGTTGGTGTGGGTAAACAGGACATGAAGTGCAAATTTGTTAAGGATGTAGATAAAGCGTACTTGGCATGTTATTGAGGCATTTGAACAGACTCACATAATATAAAATTTCAAAGTTCTTACTTCCTATACATTTTTTTACTCAGTTGGAAGTACTACGAGTGTAGATAAGAAGAACTTGAATACATTTTTTTTTTTTATGAAGAATCCTTGGCCAAATTGGCTCAAAATTTCGAGGGTCAAGTACTTCTACGGTTTTCGCAAATACCTCTTAAGTCTAAATGGTTTATATGACGTAGATATGTAAGCGGCATAAGAATTAAGTCGTTAAAAATTACGAGTTATTCATTCTGACGAAGTTGTCATATTTCTGATACTGTAATATTATAATTTGAAGGAAGAGCACCCAAGTTGATAGTTGACGCAGACGACAGAGCTATACTATTGACGAGCAAGTTCCTAGATACGATTAACAGCGTGGCAAATAAAGCTCTAACGATCATACAATGAACGATATCGGCTAACTTAGAGTTAAATGCCGGTAAGACAGATATGATACTATTTACAAGGAGGTAGTAGATGCCGTGATAGAAACTCCCGAGCTTCAACGGGGTAGAATTAACAACTAAGAATCATACCAAGTCCCTAAGGGCAATTTCGGACAGCAAACTGTTGTAGGAACTCAATGTGAAAGAGCTGGTGGAAAAGATCAGTAGTGCTCTCTCCAGAAGATGCTGAGGCCTACCACATATCGTCATACACAGCGCTAATCAGGTCAATTTTGTTTCACGATGCTTTGGTGCGGTGGACCCCATCCATGAAAATTTTGTATTAAAACTTTTGGAGAGAATACAGCAGCTCATATTTCGCTGCATAAGGAGCACTATGAACGACTCCAACAGCTGAGCCAGAATGTGGAAAGCTCGGCAGCAAAATCAGCTGCAATATTGACAGCGTTAGGTGAATTTTCACAATAACTTCGCCCATAGCTCAACAAGGAGAGGGTTGGTGGATTGAAGGTTTCAAGTTACACTGAAAAAGGTAGGATACAAATGCCTTATGGAGCAGGAGGCGGGATCTACTGCCGCAAGCTAGATCTCAGGCAACCTTTATAGCTGTCGGAATACTGCAGAATCTTCTACGCAGTAGTCTTTGCGATCAGGAAAGTTGCTGAGATAGCTACTAACACGGGAAACGGCATAAAGAACATCAATATATGTAAGCGTCGATAGCCAAGCGTCAATTAAAGCAATAACCTCACATCGTAGTTATTGCGCAAGAGAAGGAGTTTAGAAGCAGTGAGGTTAGATATGGTGGCTGTTGAAAAGTGGCTGCACATATACTGGATCCCGGGTTACTAAGACATTCCGAGAAACGCAATAGCTGATGAGATTGCCAAAAGTGTCAAGCCACTGGGCCACCGAACCAGTAGAGGGAATATGGAAGTCGTTAAAGACGACACAAAAGGAAATATTTGAAAAGACTGACAGACGGATCTGGGTGAGAAGGAAAGTCAAGTAGGATACGTATGGGTATTATAACGATGGCACATGTTGAAGGGCGTGAGAGAGACCTTCAACATCTCCCCTGCTTCGGGCTTATCTAGAACTCATTTTAGATATTTAGAAGCTTCGAAGTTCAAACGAATAAATGAAGTATGTGAATAAGATACCGAACCATTGTAGCTGAAGACGAGCGGGAGGCTTCCAAGTTAAGGTATGTACATATTATTAGAGCAAAACTCAAATTTAGTTTCTTTACATTTTAATTTTTTTATTTCGTTTACCTAAATAGCCCATATTAAGGGAGTGCCTACTTGTCCACCTGTCGTATTTGCTTTTGACCTTCCTTGTCCACTCGAAATAAGTCAATTTGCTTCGATACCTTTAAGTGAATCTTCTAAGTGCTTTCATCTCTGTACAGTCTAAGTCTATAAATTGCTTATAAATCGCTTAAGCAAGCAAATTGCAAACAAAAACAATAACAAGGGCACACAACTTACTTTAATAGAAATATACTACAACTTGGATATACAACTACACATACGAGTATGTGCCGTTAAGTTTAGTTGCTTTCAATCTTTGGCTTAAGTCCGTAAAATATGGCGAAATTTCGCCATAAATTCATTTGAGTTGCATTCTACGGAGACAAAATTTATAATTGAATTTCCAATGTGGGTAAGAGCAAAACCGATTGAGGAGCATTGAAGACAATGCGGTGCGTTCACATACTTACAAACATATATTCATGCGGTTGTTGGTAAGCGTTTAACTTGAGAAAACGGTACAAAGACTTGGCAGGCACATCAGCGCTGAGGTTGGTTGAAAGTTAACAGATTTGATGGAGACCACATGTGGTGAAGAAACTATTAAGGTACCAAATTGACAAGCATCTTTACATGTTGTTAAATTTGCAAGTACTTTTGTATGTACATAAGTATATTTGTATATGAGCATGTGCATACGAGTAAATATTAGGGTGCGCTTAGAAACACAAAATAAAGTGATGTCAGACTAGGTTGTAGGATTGATTCGAAACCGATGAATCTTACTAGGACAGCACTTGCTGAGCTCATTGGAGGTCCAAACGTCCAGACAACGCAAACCCAATTCGACTACGATCGAACGAAATAGGGGAAAGGGAGCCCTCCCTAGCAAGCCAATCAGCTTTCGTACTATTGAGCGTATTATATGAAAAAGAAAGCCTACCGTCAATAAACTGTTTGAACCTTAAGTTTGGATCATTAACTGATCGGATGTTCACTGTGCGCCAAATCATAGAAAAGACTCGTGAAAAGAGGATCAACATACACCAGCTCTTCATCTACAAGGTCTGTCGCAAAAGAAACAGGACTGTTAAAAAAAACAACAAAAAATTAATATTTTTCAAAAGTTATATTTTTTTATTCAAAGTAGTTTCCTTGTGCTTCGATACAGCGTTTAGCCCGGTCAATTAGCATTTCAAATGAGCGTTTAAGGTCATTTTTCGGAATGCTCTTGAGAATATCGGTCGTCGCCTTTTGGATAGCTGAAATGTCCTGAAACCAGTGTCCTTTCTTGGGCAAATGAAGTTTTCCAAATAGGTAAAAATCACAGGGTGCCAGATCAGGTGAGTAGGGTGAGTGATTAATGGTTAATATGGAGTTTTTTGTCAAAAAAATCAGTGACAAGCGTCGACCGATGACACGGCGCATTATCGTGCAACAGGCGCCAGGACCCTGCCTCACGGTATTGTGGTCGAGCACGACGAATGCGTGTCAAAAGACGCTTCATAACAGCAAGGTAAAACACAACATTAATCGTTTGGCCAGGTGGGACGAACTCTCGGTGTACAATACCCTCGGAATTGTAAAAACAAATCAGCATTGTCTTTATTTTTGACTTCTGAAGACGACCGACTTCTGATCGTCACAGAGGTCCTCACGACCTTCTTGGAATCGCTTAAACCACTCATGCACATTACTACGGCATAGGCACTGATCACCATAAACTTTTTTCATCATTTGAAATGTGTCAGTAAACGTTTTCCCAAGTTTAAAACAAAATTAAATATTTGCTCTTTGCATTTTACGACCGATGACCAAAAGCTACTGTCACTTTTTGATCGATAACATCGATTGTAGTTATCCAATTGTCTTAAAATTTTTACGAAATGTCAACAAGAGATCAAACTTTTTATTTCATATACCCACCAATAGGTGGCAAAGTTCAATTAAAAAGTTCTGTTTCTTTTGCGACAGACCTTGTATATAGTAAAGCCTTGGATGATATAATTGTGATAGGAATATCATATTCAGATTAAAAAGAAATTTAATGGAGAAAAATCAAAAAACTTTTGGCTTCGTGATCCTCACCGCAATTCTCAAATCTATGGAAATGCAAAACTATAAAAAACCAAGTAAACATATCACGTGTTAATAATATTGTGGAAACCAGCCGTTTATGCACTGAGGGCGAACTTCGTCTTAGGAATTTTTTTATCCAAAGTAAGAATACCCCCTAGTCTACTTGAGTATCGAAATGCGAAGGATCGACATATTTCAAAGCAGTTGAAGGGCCATAGGACAATGTATTTGCAATATGTAACATAATTGTGGAGACACAGATCCAAATCGAAGAATAATAGTTCGGTAATAATAAACCTTGGCGATAAATTTATTTCAGTGGAAGTATTAGAGAAAAATGGAAAGATATTTTGTTTCAGTATACATATAAATCGGGTCGAGGACGTTTCATAAATGCTTGATTGACGTTTGCTGCTTCTACATCTTAACCTCCAAATTTTTTTCAGTAGCACACTACAAGCCTCTAAAAAAGAAATTTAGAATCCCTTAATGATTTAACAGCAAAAAATAATCAGTAGGTATTCCTATTTAAGGTACAATAGCCAATATCAAATAATGCAGATCCTGGTATTCGAGATAATATTCTTCCAGAGATTTACGCCATTATATTATTAATATTAAAATTTGACCACTGAAAAACAAAACTCTATTTTATGAAGAATTCTGACAAACCCACTAAGATGTTTGGAGATCAACTCAGGATAAAGTACGTCAGGTTAGGCTATGACATTAGAACAACACTTTCTTTTCAACTGCGGTTTGGAAAACTTTAGAAATGGATTAATAGACCACAAATAATACTGGTTCTTATATTAATTTCTGTTGTTCTTATGACAGTCTATACAAATAAGAAACAGAAAGCTAAGAAAATGGTATTTATTCGATAATAATGTGACTCGGACTCCTGACCTAATAGCTATATAGTTTGAGAGCTTATAAAAAATGAAGAAACTCAAGAGAGAGGGTCGACTGCAGGCGGTTCGATGCTATATTGTTCCAATAACAGGTTAAATTATTTTAGCAACTAAAGGAGGTTCTTTTATACATGTGGTTTTCAAGAATACATAAAACGCATATAACTAATGTTATGCCAAGAATTTTGCTTTATTCTAGAGATAAGAGTGTGTCCCTATGATTTAAAAATTATTTAAGGAGACTGTCGAATAAATTCCAGACGAGAGGCACAATTTTCAAATATTCTCTCCCAACTCATCATTTCGGGCTTATTTGCGTAAGCAAACGATATCTCACATACCACAAAAAACTCCACAGGGGTGTTAAATCTCACGATATTGGGACCCACAGCACGGGCTTACAACACGAGATAATGCGCATATCGCCAAAAAATTTCTTTCGCTGAATTGGTTACTTCGTTGGCTGTATAATCACGTAGTGCCGTCTTGTTGGAATCAAAGATTGTCCACATCAATATCCTCTAATTCAGGCACGAAAAAGTTACTAATCATGACTCTGTAGTATAGTATAGAGAAATATGGACTAATGACTCATTCCACCAATAGAACACTGACTTTTTGAGGACGTAGCGGCGTCTCAACAATTGCTTGAAAAAAGACGAGTGTTAAACCAATCCAGGGTTGTTTGAATCAACAGCTCAACTGGGCTTTTATATTGACCGAATATTGGACGCTGCACGTGTTAATAAATTTGCCAAAGCTTTTCAGGAGGCAGTCTGTTTATGAAATGCAAACCCTACTGAGTTTAAATCAAGTAACATCTGTCAAAACGACCAACTCAGAAGAAATTATTGTCTCGCTAAAACCCCCATATCTAAAAAAACGTCCGTTATATGGGTAACTAAACCTAAAAAATTTTTTACAGGGGAAAAATGAGCTTTTGTGAAGAATTTTGTCTTGATTTTGGTCGGTTGTTGTTCCTGCTGTAGCGGCAGAAAATATTCCGGGAAATAAATTCCGGGCATAGTGCCGAGTTGACAGTCCTTGGCCGGATAAAAATCCAGGTCCGTTCCGGTTAGCAACACCCGACTGTCAAAAAAAAAGAAAATTTTCAGAAATTTTGGTAACTTAACGTAATGTGTTTTTAACAACAAATACATACGGATTCATCATTTAATATTTAGCAATTGAGTTTCTTTTCAAAAACATTTTTTTATCTGAATCGAAGTCTAAGTCAGTTTTTTTTATGGCATATATATATATATGCAATAATGAGCCGATATCGACATTTCCAACAAAAGAGCAGCTTCTTGGGGAGGAAAGGATAATATAAAATGTCAGATCAATACCTCAAAACTGAGGAACTAGTTCGCATATATGTATATAGACAGATATACCAAAAGACAGATCTAAATCGAATCAGCTCAACCATATACATATTTTATATGGTCTCCGACATTTATTTCTGGGTGTTTGTGCCAAACTAAATATTCCTTAATAAGGGTATATAAGTTAAAAAAACGTTTAGTTATTTTTAATAAAAAAAATGTTTTTCGGGAGCTATGCCCCTTTTTTTGGGAGCGATGCCCCTTTATTTGGGAGCTATGCTCCTTTATTGAATTCTGTGCAAGAACTGAATTTTACAATTATTTACGCTTAACTCTAAACCTACGTTTGCCGCTGCAACGGGTATGGAGTTTGCTGACGCTGCGCTTCCCACAGGTTGGCACTTCGCTGACGTTGCGCTTCCCACGAGTTGCCACTACACGTGTCGCACTCTCAGTGATATAGTGGTGTCATATTATATTGCTTTGTATCATATGATATTAATGCATCATATGATACTTTTTAAATGTATGGGGTGCTAACTTATACAAGGTGGGTTCCAAAGTAAACAGGACCCCCCCTGGTGGCGCAATCTATATGTCGACTGGTGCGTTAGAATCAGCTATCTTTATCGATTGTGCAGTGAGAATTTCATGACATTTCATGGATTGGAAGTGAAATTATTGCGTTTTAAGTGTCAGTATGTTTGTGTTATCGGTGCGAAAATGAGCTTCGAACAAAGAGCCAACATTAAATTTTGTTTTAAAATTGGTAAAACTTTTACCGAAACTTTTCAATTGATGAAACTAGTTTATGGCGATGATTGCCTATCCCATAGCAGATGGCACGAGTGGTTTCAACGTTTTCAAAGAGGTCGTGAGGACATAAATGGCGATCAACATGTGGGCCAATCAAAATCCGTGATCGCCGGAAATTCCATCGAAACTGTGCGTGAATTCATCAAAAATCAGCCGAAATCATCATTGAAATTCATGGAAATGGAGTTGAACATCTCCAAAACATCGATTTATCGCATTTTGACCGAACATTTGGGCTTACGAAAGCTGTGTGCACGGTTTGTTCTGCACAAATTGATTGACGACCAAAAATTGCTTACAATCCAACATTCGAATGACGCTTGTGACCGATTATTTGACCAAAAATCACATTTTTTTCGAAAAAATGCATTTGCCCATGAAAGGAAAGCGTTATGCAGACGTAGAGGCCATTGAAAAGGCTTGCACCGGCATACTGGCGGCCATACCGGCCAACGAGCTAAAACACTCGTTCGACATGCTTTTGGACTGTGCAAAAAGCTGTATTGAAGCAGAAGGAAACTATTTTGAATAAAATAAATTGATTTTGCCGAAAAAACCATTTGTTCTGTTTTTTTAAGTCCTGTTTACTTTGTAAATAAAAAAATGCAATTTTCGTAATAAAAGCGGCCTACCCTAATGTATGTAGTATAAGTATTTCCGACGACTTACAAAGTTAACT
Source organism: Bactrocera neohumeralis (assembly GCF_024586455.1). Taxonomy (NCBI): domain Eukaryota; kingdom Metazoa; phylum Arthropoda; class Insecta; order Diptera; family Tephritidae; genus Bactrocera; species Bactrocera neohumeralis. The sequence goes on along the minus strand of NC_065922.1, from coordinate 36,872,048 downwards.
ACGAGAAATCTGTTAAATAATAAGTGGCTTTAGCTTCATCTGTATATAGAAGTACTTTGTCTTCCAATCAAACTTGATTAAGAGCAAAATTTTGCATCCCATAATTAGTAGGTATCGAATTTATGTGACAAATTTAGTAATGACCTTCTATGCACTCAACATATATATGTACATATATATTAAATAAAGTTACATATGTATATCCTCATAGGTTAAGTTGAAGCTGAAAATTTTGCTCGATAATGAATTTTACTGGACGCTAAAATATGAAAACACTACACTTGAATTTCTCTTCCACATGTATATAAGGACATATGTAAAGCATGTGTGTTCTTCAAGCGTTGACCTTTTCTTCTGCTTGTCGCTTGCTGCAGGTAGACAAGCGCCGTTCTAACTGTGAAAGTACAACTCGGCGTCGCTAAGCTAATTTCACGCAAAGCAACGCCATAAAATATCAGTTAAGATGCAGTAGAAAACCATGCAAACACACTCCTACACATTTATAGACTGCTTATTACAGCAGAGTGTCTCAAAAACCCCGAAAATATGTTCGCCGCTGCATTTTGCATATTCAAATATATTCATTGGCTGTACATGGCTTTTGTTTTAGCAGCACCGGAAATTATAGTGCAATAACAACAAAAACAACAACAACAGCAGCTGAATTAATGTCAGTGCTACTGTCAGCCACGACTTCTGCCGAAAGATTGACTTTGGCACACATGCCGAGTTGCACAATTGCGGGTTCAACAGGGCGTATGTGGAACATGCTTGCACTTTTCCAAATCCTACCATATCCGTCTGCATTGTGACTTGTTGTGTCTGTATTTCGTTGTTGTTGACTTTTTAATGTTAAAACAGCATTGCAAGAAACCACACAACCGCCTGTCAGTGTATTTGTGTGTGTATGGCTGTGTGGCACGCAAAACAACTCAGCGGAAAAGTGAAGCAAATGTAGACGCATGTAAATGATTTTCCCCAGACGATGCGGCGCTGTTACTGCTGTTGTTGTTGTTGTGGATTTCCATTTCGCCTTTTCTTTGCGTTCGCAAAATCATATGTGCTGCTGGCTGCGCTTCAGTATGCTAACAAGTGTAGTACAACTGCCAAAATTTATTAATGGATTTGCTGCGCTGCAGACAGAAGACAGAAGAAGGATGCCAGAGCGCATTTATATATATCACACACATTAATATCTAACTTATGTCTCATTTTTACTCACTTTCATAAATTATTAGCTAGGTAAGTGGAAATAATGCTATGTAAACAAGTCTTAAAGACACTCCAAGCTATTTCTTCTCTTTAAATTTTAATAAATTTTTCAAGACTTTCTTCTAATAGTCTCACTTAGCTTTAAAATATTTTAATTCATAACATATTTAGTAGTCAAGAGATATATGCTCAGCGGTTTAGTCTTGCAGCTGCCCATTTAATCTTCTCATTTGGGTTTTTTTGCTGTTATTTTATGTTGCTGCAACAGCTGTCGCGTCGCTCTAATTTGCATTTACAAACATCGCCGACTTCATTTGCCTTTTGCTTTGCTTTTCAGTGCGACGTCAGCATAATTTTCAACAGCTGTGTCCCAGTCACACCTGAGTTGTGCGTGAGTTAAGAGACATTCTTTTTTATTTTTTTATTTTCTATATGTACATGCTGGAAAGCCTACTTCATGTCGAAATTAAATGTTTGTAAAATATAATTTATTATAAAGGATCACTTCATTGTTATAACATTATTTATCTGCTCCGACTGGATTTGCCATAGTAAAACTTGGTAATTTAGCAAGTGCGTTTTTAGACTAGTGGTTCGAAATGAGGCAATACACTTTCGAAATCGGATTTTTGCAAGCCGTTCCTTGATTTATTCTCATTTTGGTTTTGGTCATTTTGTAATGAACAGACTTACTCCGCAACAAAGTTTGCAAATCGTGCAAATTTATTACTAAAATACTGGTTCGATGGGAACCAAATTTCGGTCTATATAATTGCCTAGCAGAGTCGGTAATTCGAGCAACCATGGATCTCTGTATATCCTCATATCCTTAGAAATGCTGTACAATAGGCACCGAAGCCGATATCGCTGCTATGGAGCAGAGTATCGAAAGAGCGCTGAATGAATATATTCGCCATGCCCGTGTGTGATCATCTATGTACTTTATGCAAGATTTTACAGAAATATCTTGGTTTACGGTCTTAGAAAATTCAACTTGTGCAAGAATAAGACTATAAAGCGGCGGCACACTGATACCGATTTTCACAAGAAATTTTCTTCAGTGATGAAGCTCACTTTTGGCCGAATGGAGTGCTGATAATTTGCAATTCATTGTTGAGACGCCGTTAATTTCTCAAAAGTCACATGGTTCATATATCTTCAAAAATGAACCCGACCATAATGTAACAGTCAATGGAGAACGCTATAAAGTCATGATTAATAACTTTTTCGTACCTGAGTTAAAGGATGTTGATGTGGACGACCTTTGGTTCTAACACGACGGCGTGACATGTCATTCAGCCAACGAAATAATGAATTTATTGAAGGTAACGTTTGCTGAGTATTATCTCGAGTCGTGGGCCAGTGGCGGGAGCTCCAAAAATCGATTTAACACCGTTGAACTATTTTTTGTGAAGCCCTTTATCTGCGCTGATAAGCTCGAGATGATTGCCGTCTTTGAAGAAAATATACGGCCAGACGCGACGGTACCTGCCCAAATCATTTTTAAAACAAAATATCATAAGATTAAATTATATGCTTTTTATTGTTTTCTTGGTAACCAAATGTTAAAAAAAAACAACATCCTTTATATTTTTGAAGACTGTGGGTCTGGTTTTAGTTCTATCTCATTGCTAGTTGATATTTTTCGTTACACTGTTCTTAGGATAGAGAGAAGATATCCTAAGAAAAAGTTTAACGACATAAAACAACAAGTCTAAGCTAATTACTATGAGGCTTATTGAATATGAGGCGTGATATGTCATCCTGCAGATGACAGGTCCATAAAATTAGAAATGAATCCAAATAATGAATCAAGCTGTTTAGAAAAACTACGAATTATCTCCCGATCTCAAATTTGAATTCATGACGAACGATTGTTCCGTGTAGTTTTTGGTATATTTTTTATTCGTTTAAATTATTATAATTTGTTTTTATTTTTATATTTTTAAAAGAAGCTGAGATAATGATTTTTTTTTTAATGTGAAGCGCCAAGGTTTTCAAAACAGATGTTTGTTTTCATCATGAGCTTTTTATTTAAACAAAATCTCTTTCCAGTGAGTAAGTTTTTGAGTCTTGGAAAGAGTAAATACTCGCTGAAAGTGAAAACCGTGAATAGAAGACTAATTCAAATTGTCATTCCTTCAATTGATCGTTCGAAATGGATAAAAACTAAATCAGTCGAAGCAGACGTCATGCTTAAAACGCTTTCTTATTTTCTGGCAGTCTTGGGTCTAGTGGGCTTTCTAAAAAGGGTACATCATTTGTTTTGGTGCAGTTACAACGAAATTGAATATTAACCGTTGAATATGCTGCAGCACAAGAGTCCATTTGTCAACCCATTTCTTGTATCAACGAAGTTTGTCCTCATCAATAGCAGAGATAGCGTCCATTTGACACCAATAACTTGAGATCGACTAGGGGAGATACCATGAAACTTGACTCTACTTTAGCAATGATTAGTACCCTAGGGGAAGACCATCCTTCATTGCGCAACAGTCTTTCGGTGATGACAGAGACCAAGTGTAGTAGTTTCAGTGAACACGTTAACCCTTTGACCAAAATACTATGACGTCAGTATACTTCTTTTAATTCGGATGTAGCCTAATTGGACTTTCTGGCAATATGTCAGCTAATTATATATTATAACCTGAACAGAGTACATTCAGTTTCCCACGAAGTTTGTAACAGCCAGAAGGAATCGTCGGAAATGATGATGACCAAGTTTTAGCCATATTCATATATACTTAACGGGTGATCCAAGCTTTTTCCAGAGGAACTTTTTTCAATAGCCTTTTTTCGACCGATCACTCGTGAGTCGTGTCAAGCTATCAAGTTAATTATGTTCAGTATTGTTTGGCATTTTATCATGGTAAGACTTATGCCTGAATATTACGCCTGAAATTCACGTTCTGTGAAGTTTGTGTTTCGCGCGCTTCGCTCAACTTATGGTCAACATAATCGCCCTACTGAGCGCTCTATTCGGAACACTATCACCCATCTTGAGACCCAGCATTCATTATTGGATAATGTTCGACCGAATAGACAACGTCAGCACGAAGTGAAAAATCTACATCGGACGTAGCTGAGAGAGTACACAAAGACCGTGGAGAGTCGATTCGGCGACGTTCGCAGCAATTCGGACTGACGTATACAACGACTTGGTGCATTTCACGTAGAGATCTTAAATTGAAAGTGTACAAAATACAGCTTGTGTAAGTACTAAAGCCGCTTTACCTTCCCAAGCGACATCGCTTTGCTCTATGGGCTCTTAAAAAGATCTATGAAGATCCGACATTTCGGAAATCATTGGTCCATTGCTTGCAACACGGCGCCACTTCCCACACATCGCATGAATAAATGAATTTATTAAAAGAACATTTCGGTGAGCAGATAATCTCACGGTCGGACCGCTCGATTTTCCTGCGGGAATATGTAAAGTCTACAGCCTATGCGGACAATGCCGCTTCGATTCAGGTCTTGGAACAAAACATCACGCATGTCACGCGTGTCGAAATGCTCGAGCGAGTCATCAAAAATTGAACGCAATGGCTGGATCAACTGAGACGTAGCCGCGACCAACATTTCAAAGAGATAATCTTCAATGCATAAATGCCAAAGAATGTACTTTGGAATGATAATAAAAGTTCCCCAATAAATTTGAAATTTCTGTGTTTTTTTCGTTAAAAAAATTGGGGAACCTTGAAATTGATCACCCTTTATAAGAGATATTGTTCTAAAATTGGCACACGTCTTTTCCTCCCCAAGAAGCTGCTCATTTGTCAGAATCGCCGATATCTGACTACTATAGCTGCCATACAAACTGATAGATCGGAATCATGTATTGGTATAGAAATTTTTTTAATTTGAATTAATATCTTCAGGAAATTCGAAGAAATTGACGGTCGAATTCAAGCTTTGTAAGGAACCTTGTTTTGCATTTGTTAATAGTATTATAAATTGGTGCAACTGAAGTTAACGACTGATCTTGTTTTATTATCTGTTTAAGATCACTCCTAGTGGATCTCATTAAATTGAAATTCCATTCACTTTTATTATCGGGTATTTGTGATTGGGTATCTGCAGGTTAATGTATTAATCTCCAAAATATGTTTTGCTTGAAAAGTTACTTTAGTTGACGCCTGAAGTGGTACCTAACCACCGCAGAAATCAGAAAAGCTCTCCTGGCCTTATCGCTACTTTCGAAGAAACGAATGACTAGATCATTGGAAAAACTTTTGAATAGTCATGCGGCCTAACTATTGTAAATTTCTTAATACATTTTATTTGAAGATTTGACACACGAGGGCTGCTATATATATTTCTGGCCTAGGCAAAGAAGTGTTGCCAGGTGCTGACATTTCCATTGGAAAGTTTGACAGAACTCGCGTTTTGTCATTTAATCGTGAATTGACAGGGAATTAAAACTTCATCTCGGCCAAAAAATGGAATTAGCTCGTGAACATTTTCGTGAATCATTTTTCACAACTTTCGCCGTGGATTATCACGACTAACTCACGAACTAAAATCTTTGTATGGCTATGAAGCACCATCCTATAGCACTGTGAAAAACTACACGAATTCAATTCGCTGACGAATTCCGTGAAGGTCGTCCAAAAACCGCCGTTGTGCCAGAAAACATCGATGCCGTACGTGAACTGGACCGTCTGAAACATTCCTTCAGATAGGGGCATGCCTTATTTCTCCCACCATTATACATTCGATATTGATGAACACCTGGCCGTAAAAAAAGTTTGTTCTCGTTGGATCCCGCACAATTTGACAACTTCGTTGGATTGGTGTAAAGAAATGCTAAAAAAGTACGATCGCGGTGCTTCAAAAGACGTTTATAATCATGGATCTATGCGTATGACCGAAACAAAATAGCAATCGATGTATAAAAATTAAAAAATAAAAAAAAACATTTTCGTTGATAAATATAATAATACGTATACATACATTTAAGGATTTCATTCATCGAACAAATCAACGAAATATTTTTGGTGTAAAAATCACAAATATTTTCCAAACAATTTTTAAATAACCAACATTGTTGCGAATTTCTTGCTCCATTTATTTGCATTTGTTACAGTTTATGTTTTTATTTTGCAATTCCGCTATATATCTTCCGCCGCTGTCAAGGTGTCAATACTCGCAGGCGCGAAATGACAAGCGTTGTGTGCATATCCGAAGCAACGCTGACAGTAGTCGGCCAGTGAAAGCGGAAGAGAACAGTGAGGGGGTGGAAGTGGAGTACCTGATGCGGGCATAGAAAGGCAGTGGGTACATAATAAGTGCCAGCACATGCCGAAAGTGATTGCCAAACAATAACACACCGTTACGGAGATTGCAATGCAAGCGCCGCTATTTTGGCGACAGATACAAAAATAAACTCCAGCAAAGCACGAAATAGTAAACAAAAGTGATATGCGGCCGAATGACGCACAGCGAATGAGAGCAAAACACTTGCAATTTTTGTTATAATGGAATTTCGGAAAATCGATGACACCCTGGGGACACATACGTTATCAGTTGGTGACGCGCTGGCATTGACAGTGGCGCTAGCCATGTGCACACTGAACAACAAAAACTGTAAAAATGTTATTTTGCAAAGGTGAAGGAAGCACCAAATGGTTTATTTTGCATTTTTTTAATTTGGTCGGGTGTATATATGTATTTGAGGTATGGCGAATCTCGTATGTAAACCGGGGGATTTGATTTTAAACCTCGGTATTCAAATCCTTTCTTTAAGAAAATATTTGCCGTATATATTTTCTTGGTGATGGCAGTAATGAAGAAGGACAGTAAAGTCTTGGATTTGAATTAAATATTACAAAATTATTTGGAACTGTAAAAATTTTAAAATCCTAGGATTGTTGTTTCACAATTACTTCTTCTATACTAAAGTATGCTTTCTTAAAATAAAATGTAGTCTGAGAAGTAGGTACTCTTCTAAAGGATAAAAAAACAAAAAAAAACACTAAGCCAAAGTCTACACTTTTATACCCTCGCAACATGTTGCTATAGAACGTAACAGTTTTGTTCACCTAACGGTTGTTTGTCACACCTAAAGCTATTCGAGATAGATACATATGTATATATATTGGGTAGTCGAAAAAGTATTTTGGTATTTCTACTCAAACCTCAACTCATTTTTTTATATTTATAATAAACCTTAATGAACCAAATATGTACCATTTTGGTCGACCACTTTTTGGTATTTTTCTGCTAGAGACATTTTTCCATCAGTGTAAAACTTTTCCTGTTTCTCGGCGAAAAAGTGCGGTAAGTAATTTCCACAGGCCAACTTTACTTTATAAGGGAGTTCTGCATTGACCGAAACAAATGGTAGTTCGATGGCGCATAGTCAGGGCTATATGGTGGATGCATTAAAACTTCCCAGCCAAACTCTCCCAGTTTTTGCCGAGTCATCAAAGATGTGTGTGGTGTAGCGTTGTACTGATGGAAGACGAAGCCATTTCAGTTGATCAGTTCTGTCCGTTTTTTTTTTTTCGATTGCTTGCTTCAATCTCATCAGTTGTTGACAGTAAAATGTAGAATCAATCGTTCGATCAGGCTGGAGCAGCTCATAGTGAATGATTCCTTTCCAATTCCACCAAACACTCAGCATAACCTTTCGAGGCGTCAATCCTGGCTTTGCGACCATTTGTTGAGCTTCACCAAGCTTGGACCATGATCTTTTTCGAAAATTATATAGCTGTAACTTTTTTCAACTTCACCTTTCCAAAACTATTTGGTATGTTCGGTAGCACTGAATGCAATGACATCTACCGACAAAATACGAAATGACTTTTTCGACTACCCAATATGTTATCAAAATTAAATGAACGCCTAATATTGGATACAAGATAGTTTAATTCTGACAATGAGTGAAGTCGGTCTACAAATTACTGACTTTCGTTATTCTAGAAGACTTTATACCCAATACTCGAATGTAAGTATATATTTCCCGCCTTTGGTCTTTAAAAATGGAGAGAGTACAAAATGTTCGGTTACACTCAATCCCAGCTCCTCTTTATATGTTTTTTTTTTATTTTTTTTTTTTTTTAGTGAAGTGAAGTTTTTTTACAATCAACCTCAGACCAAAGAGGAATTATAATCTTAATTCAAAAATCAAAAAGTCGCAACTTTCAACAAACAAAAAAACTTAAAGGTCGAGTATAAAAGGTCAATAGCAAGCAGAATTATTCCTCGAGTAATGCAATCAAGTATGTCAAGGGTCAAAGTTTCAAAAATACTGCACACTTTTTTCAATGACACCGATGAGTATTATACCGAGATCTTCCAATCATAAGTCTTTGCCAAACGTCGGTAGGTAGAGCTGAAACTCCAACATAACTATCGCAATAAAAGTAACACCAAACTCAATGTTAGCCAAACGGCACTTAAGGCAATCTCAGCTTATGTAATTAACCAGAAGAGAATAGAACGGCTTAATAGCCTATCAGGTCGCAATAAAGTGCACCTTACCTGGGTGCCAGGTTACAAGGGTATAATCGGGAATGGACAGGCTGACATGCTCGGCCGCTCTGCATCTATAATACTACTAGAATGCTAGGAGCTGTACCCCGAATCGCGGTTGGTACTTATACTTTGAGCAACTTCGCGAGGAGAAGAGAGTGCGCCAAACAAAGTTCCTAATGGGTGGTTACAACCTCACTGATTTAAAAATGTAATCAACTTTCCAAGAAAAAAATTCCAGCTACTAGAACTACTACTACTAGAATTAATCAGTGTGCTAAGCCATAATGTGAGTCATTGTTATAGAAGAGATGGAATAATAGAACTTACGGCGCCGGGCAAATATCCACCGTATTTTTATAGTGGACCTTTGGATTGGAGGCCACTCCAATTCCATTCATTTGTGCGATTTAATGCCGCTGGACTATTTTTTGTTAGGTTATGTCAAGTCGCTTGCCTACATAAATCAGCCAGAAACGATTGAGACCCTGGAAGACAATACTCTGACCCTTATTGCTCACATACAGTCTTCTTAAGAACCTCATGTCTACAAAACACACTTCATTTTCTAAAATCGACAAATATTGCCCTATAAAGAGTACCCATACTGATGATTCTGCCTCCGAATTCCATTTGAAATGAATTATATAATTTTCCCTGTCTTTATTTACTGCCTAAATATGCACATATGCATAAATAAATAAAATTAAAATAAAGATATTTTATAGACCAACAAATAATATGCAAACGTCTCTTTTTCCTGTTCAGCTTGTCTCCAGTGCATTTTCCGTCTGAAATTACGGCTTCAATTAGCTCACGTGGCGGCAATTTGTCTTGTAAACAATAACAACAACATCAAAAGCGGCAATAACAAAGCGACGCACAACAACAACAACAAAAGGTTAAAGCAACAAAATGTTTGCAAAAATATTTCACAAGGGATTAACTTATAATTTTTTAATAGATTTTTGCCTTTTTATTTGCCAAGGCAGGATACCACGAAGGACATCATTACACATATATAAAGATTTTTTCTTTCTGCCGACAACCTTCGCTTGCCAATTTAATAACAGCCAAATATAGCAACAAAAATGCACATCACGTCGCGCGCATTCGTAGCTTCCCGGCTAATATGAGGGCGGCCATTTGTGGAAGCATGCTGGAGTCGAAGACGACCTGACGACCGCGCCGGTGGCAGCAAGCGCCTTGGCACTCAAAATTCAACAGGCATAACGTCAATATGTGTTGTTGTGCAATATTAGTTGTTGTTGTTAATGTTGCTGTTTTGGTAGTACTCGCATATCCGTGCAGCGCTGGCAGTAGGCAGCAGGCAGCAGGCAGCCTTATGTCAACATGCCGGATACTTAAAAAAATTTATTGAACATTTTAATTCTTTTTTGTAGCTAAATAAATACTGATTTATTGGTGATAAAAGGGAGTAGCAGCAATTACTACAACAACAACAATGTCGGTAATGTGGCGCTTACTATTTGGCAGACAGTAAAGGAAGTAACGATGAAGCGGCAGAGACAATATGTTGCCTGTCCAATATGAGATATCTGCAGGAGTGTGACTATGTGTGTGTGTGAGTGTAAGAAAAGGAGTGAGAGTGGGCAGTATATGGCCTGCAGCACTCAAAGTACCAAACAAATGCGTGAGCGGTCAGCTGAAGCCATAAAGCTGGCTCTAAACATGGGGCGTGCGTGGTCGAGTATCGCAAGGAGCTCAGATTGTTCGACTAAACAGGACATAGGAAGTTAGTAGGCAGCAGATTGCCTTCATTTTCGTTCGAAACACGCGTTGGGCATATCAAAAATTCTACACGCACAAATATTGAACTACGCTGGTCGAGCTCGAAATGTCCGATTGACAGATGTTACTGTTATTTAATTTCGTTTGACCACTTGTGACGATGATTAAAGGCGCATAAAAGACAAATACTGTCATATAATAGGTAAAAGAGGGAGAATAAATATAAATAAAATGTAAAAAACGAAGCTAGACACTTGAGGAATTTTAATGCTGAGCGACTTTTATTTGTTTTAAAGCTGCGACCACAAACAAATTTCACGAGCCAAATCAAATAAAACGAAAACACACACACACAAACTCATACCACAAGCAAGTGGGGCGCCACGCACAACAACACAGCCATCAAATGGCGCGTCAACCACCAGAAATTACCTTTCGGAAGGCAAAAATCAGAAAACACCACGGCAAGCAGTTTAAAAAATGCCACAACAAAACGACAAACGGCGGTGAGGCAGCTGCCACAGGAGCATTACAGACATGTAAGCAACTGTGTGTTTGTGACCGGCAACCGTCTAACAACACCCTTACGGCCAATATTATCAACCAACAAAAAAATAACAACTCAACAACAATGACACAAAATCATACACTCACACACACATATAAACATATATCGACACACACATGACAACCACAGCGCTCACACCCACAAAAACACAAAACAAAGCTTCCTTCGGTTGAAATTGACTAAACTTCATCATATTAACGCACATATGGATATATGGATGAATAAGCACCTGTACAAGCTGCTCGGTTGGGGAAAAGGTGGCAAGTGGTTACGCTCGTACGACAAACGGCAGTCAACCTGTGCTCGGTATACCGACAAAAAGCCGAAAAACACAGGCGTATAGTGAACAGCGACACAAGAAAAAAAGCAAAACCGAAAAACAAAATACTAAGCAAGACAAAGGAAACACGTCAACAGCTGGGCGGCTGCCCTGAGAGATTTTACAATGGGTAAAATTATTCGAGAGTGTTGTGATAAGTAGTGAGTGCTGTAGGAAATACTTTATCCGAAGTACTCCGAAAGTTTTTCGGTGGTCATTTCAAACTTTTAATTTCCTAAGGACTAGACATAGCTGATTTAAATTGTATCGGTTGCCCTACATATATGTAACTCATTAATTCCCTTTTTTTGGTTACATTTTTAAAAGGCAAATTCCCAAATATTTCAAGGTACTCTAATCGTATACTCGTATTTTACTAACAGTTAATCAGAGTAGAAAGAATTCGCATAGCTCAATCCCCGAGCTTTAGCTTAAAAATATCTGAACATAACTTTTCAAGCCTCCTGATACCCAATATTTGACTTCCAGTAATCACATATGTCAGACTTTATACCGAAACTATTGATCAATCTTCGAGATAATGAAATTCGGAGGTCATTTTTTCCTAATACTAATATTCTCCTCTGTCAAAAATAGAGAAAATCACGTCAATATCTCTCCTAGCCCCATAACCCCCATATAAAAACTTTCGAACTTCCGATTGACTTTACATTATATATGTATATCGGTTAATATGTGAGTTATCTTAATGAAATTAAGGCCAAAATAGTTCGAAACCACTAATTAGCCAGCCTCAAGCTTGCTGTTTTGAAATGAGAGTTTCAACACTCTATTCCAATTGGCTTCTAGTAAGCATTTCGGGAAGAAGGAGAAAGAAGCGAACAATACCCTTTGAACGACTCATCCATCTTCAGTATATGGTTAAATGCAATCAACGAATATGAGCGACAGTGACAATATTAGGACTAATACTCCAGGTAGCATTCACGTAAATGGTAAGCTTCAATTATGGCAAGGGCACGGATTCTGGAGGCCCCAACCCTGCTCGCAGACGAACGAATGAGTTCGACAAATAACATTTCGATATCAGTTGGGAACACTGTCCGAAAGACTGGCAAACGCACCGGGGCTGCTAGACGCTTAGTGCGCAAACAGTGGATACTGACTGCTGGATCCAGCTCGTAGGACAGTGGGGCCCTCCGCGATAATAAGCGACCTTCTGAGTGAAGTAAACAAATTCGAACTCCTGAGGTTACTAAATGGTCGAAAAGAGAGAAGTATCACGTCTTTTGCTAGGGACCGACTAAGCGGAACAATAATGGTCTATCAGTTTCAATTACCGGCAAGAAGAAAATTACCAGTGACGAGAGAGAGGGGAAAATGAAATCCTACGTGGTGGCGACCCGTCTTTTCAACTACGCCATAGTCGATACTGGCAGAGCATGGTCGGCGGAGCAACAGCCTTTGTTTGAGGCGTGTTTGGAGCTATTTAATATTTACAGATGAGACCATTTTTGTATTGTTCAAGTCCTGGAGATATATTTGCCTAAAAAAGTAAAAAATATGTATCTAAAAGAGTTCTAAATACCTCCAAAAGGTGCATGTTAACTGATGCTTCTCTGCTCATGGATTTAGGGTTTTAGACGAATCGCAGAAAACCTGAACGCTGTTATAATGACAAAACTGTATAAAACGGGTTTACTGGAGTCAACTGAAATGCCTTACGACAAAAATACCCATTCAACAATATTGAAACCACCAACTGAATATTATCGCTTGAAAAGGGGTCTCTATAAGCCCACAGGAGGCTAAAGTATGCTGAGAGCGATAAGAGTAGGAGGTAGAAAAGGTAGAAGACCATAAAAATAAGATTTCACTGAAAAATCGTTGGATTCACAAGTTCGACACTGACGAAGCCAACAAGTTAAAAAATAATGAATTTAATTCAGATATAACCATATATCTTCAAGGATTCTAATCCCATACTTGGGAACACTCTCTCGGCGAACAATGACCAAACTCTACAATTCACTCATCATCCCCGTACGGCTATAGAGCGCAGAGGCATGGACGATGACAACAGCTGTTCAATAAGCGTTACGAGTTTTCGAGAGAAAAGTTCTGCGAAAGATTTATGGTTCTTTGCGCATTGGCAACGGCGAATATCGCAGTCGATGGAACGATGAGCTGTACGATGTACACCGCGGCATTGACATAGTTCAGCAAATCAAGAGACATTGGTTGCGCTGGTTAGGTCATGTTGTCCGACTGGATGAAAACACTCCAGCTCTGAGAGTAATCGAATCAGTACCCAACGGGGGAAGTAGAGAGAGATCTCCACTCCATTGGAAAGACCTGGTGAAGAAGAACCTTGCTATAATTAGAATCTCCAATTGGCGCCAAAAAGGAAGAACGACTAACGCGCTATTGTAAACTCGGCTATAACCGTGTAAACGGTGACTACACCAATAAAGAAGAGCAAAACTTGGGAACACTTGTGGAAACTTTAAGGATTGGCTTTAAATTTCCAACAGGCCACTTACAACACACCAGATCACATTTATCCACCTGAGCCGTAAGGTATGCAACATTTTGTTGTCATTTTCATAACGATTGTCAGGTGTTTTTGCGATAGTCTAGCGCTGAGCAACCCAGTCTGGTTCCAGTGGCAATTGTAACGGTTACATTGTCTTGGCAAAAATTTACTCCAAATTATATTGTTGTTGTTGTACGCTTTTTATGTTACGACAGTAGCTAACGCTTAAGCTGCTGTTGATTTGGCTGATGACGCCGAGTTGATGCGGCGAGGCCGTTGATGCTGATGACGACGACGACAATGAATATGACAGCAGCAGCTGGCACAGAGGCAACAAAAAATGCACAGTTGTGCAGCTACATATATGTTTTTGGGTGTGTGTGTCAGTGGGTTGGCCAACAGACGAGAAGACAAAGGCGGCGCTGAAATCGTAGGTGATATGTGTTGTTGGAGATAAATCTATGTATGAAAGTGGCGTTGTGTCAGACGCTTGATGGGGCACTTGTGTGTCGACGATAATGATAAGGCAGTTGTTTTTACCGTTACATATGAAATTTTCGAATTTTCACTTATTGCGCTTTGATGCTCGCCTTGCCCACGTGACAGCAGGAAGTAGAGCTAACTGTTTTTTTTTTTTGGGATTTTTCTAGCTGTCTGTCTGTTGCTGGGACATGTTGCGTGGCTAGAGTGAAGGAAAGAGAGTGTGGGCGCGCACCGACTGAAGCTAACGGTTGTACACGTCTCGCAGCTGACAAGCGCCACATGTCATTATGCTGATTATGCACTTCCATACACGAGACGAGACAAGACGAGCGACATTTTATCTGTCAGCAGTGTGTATTTGTGGCGTACAACTAAAGCGGCGCGTTAGTTTTCCTCCCTTCCTATCGCTTACAAGTCCTGGGTAGGGGGAAATATATGTTTATATGGATAATCAGCTGACTGAGTGGCTCAATTGCACTTGCGTCAAGAATCAGTAATGATGCCAAAGCCAAAGCATGTCAACTACTTCATTTCAGGCACAGCACACACAGAGGATCTTCGCTGGCAACAGTTCATCAGGCGCATCACTAACACATACACATATAAAGAGGTGATGCTTTTCACTTCGTTTACTGGCAGCTGTCAGGCCCACCGATGCGTTGATTTTTTCGGACAAATCATTAATTTTCATTTTCCATAGCTTGTCTGATCTTTTTTTTCGCATTTCATCAATTTTTTACACGCACATATCTTTCTCTGCCCGCACCCTCCGTGCTAATTTTTGTTACTACAAAATGATGTGTAAATCTCTTAAGCGCCCACTGTCACTCACATTTACGAAGTGTCCAACAATTCAACGCAGCAAACCTGACTAGGCGCCTGACTAACTGTCAGTGGGATTGTCATAGCGGATGTTGAGGTGTGTAAGTATGTGCGTCGCACTCAAATCTCATCAACGGCAACGCGCTCGGATGACATCTGCGGCAATTTTAATGTGCAACGTGACCGGCATAACTCTGCACGCCTGCCCGCTCAGCTTATCGAGTCAGCGCGTAGCTTATGTTATGCGTGTGTGTGAATGGGCGCACACACACATAGCATCCCACTCCCATAAAAACATGGAAAACCCTCTCACTCCTCGATCACAGTCGTTGCTTGTTGAAATGTTGCCACGCGACCAACTGTCAACGGGGCTTTTGTTTTCCGGACTCAGCCCTTAAATTGCTTGATGTTCTCTATGTTTCATCAGCCAAGTGTGTTTGCGGGTGGGTGGGTGTGTGTCCAAGTACATTTTTATGACTTCAGAATTTTAATTTCAAATGGTCACTCCCTTGGAAATGTCCATTTCAGCTTTTGTCTTTTTTCCTTACATGAGTGTGAGTGTCTGTGCGGTCTTGGACAGCATATCAAATGTTAGATAAACTCATCACTGGACATAACATATTTGTTTCATTTATTTCTTATGTGTTACAATCAAGAGTATACAGGATATGATTTTCATTAGCTTCTGCTGGCTTGTTGGTAGCCCCTGAAAATAGTACATCGTACAACCGTATGCTTGCTATTCTACAGAAATTCTTAGCTGCCATAGCTCAGCGAAAATTTCTGAATACGAAGTATGAGCTAACTCAGGGGCACCTTAACATCGTAAGCAGGATGAGTCCTAGCAACATCGAACTGCTTTTATTCTCCAGGAAGTACAATATCATGGAGGCACAGCTACCACTTATGGGGGAACGCGTCTCTAGAGCTCATCATAGAGGAAAGAGCAAGAAAGCCATTGGTTTCATTGTACTGCAGGGCAGGGTACTGAAAGTAATTCTTTGGCTTTATGAAACAATAGCTAAGCGCATAAATTTCTATGGATTCATGCATATTGGAAGACGCTGGGAAGACTATACTGATGAAAAATTGACGACTGCTCAACGTGCTGCCCTGATCAGTATTTGTGGTCCACTAAGAACCACACTAATTACATCGCTGAACGCGTGGTCGACTCAGACTCAGAGAATCTGGGTACTTAGATGACTACGAGCTTAGGGAAAATTCTTGGACTACCAGGTTGCCCGGCCTGCTGTCATTTCCCTACTCATATACCTTCGGATATCTTGATACGGATGGATCAAAGCATGCACTTCAGAACAGAAAATCTACTGCTTCATTTATGGCAGCCACATCCGCTTGGAAGACGCTGCAGTGGTAGGGAAGCCACTGGCCCTCGCTGGTGGCGGAGTACACTATCCTGAACTTTCCATCAGCTCCAATTTTAGGCTTCCTGACAATTTAGATATAATATGATAAACGGAAGTCTAGAAGAGTTGAGACACTGAGCTTAGGACTCTACAGAAACCGTTATTCGGCATGTAGTTATGTGCATCCACCTCTAAAACCGGTCGGTGTGTAGAAATAAATATCCAGCGTAACTATCGAACATATTGCTATACTCCCCGATAGTTAAACGGCACTCACAGCATTCTCACCTTACGAGATTAAATCACTACTGTTTCACGGATGCATAGAACGGCTAAGCATTATATCGGCCTGTAACCGAGAACTCCTTATCTAAGTCCCGCACGGCAACAGCTTCTAGAATGGTGCAACAAGAACCCTTTATCCCGTAAGATTCCCACACCATAAAGAAAGTATTTTCTAAATTAGAGAAAGAGAGGACAGGGAAAGATATTGGAGCAATCTCAAAGCATTTTCCTTAAGAAACTGCTAATGAAAGTTACAAAAATATAGGACTAGTCTCATATGCAAGCTGCCGGTTTCGCGACATGGAGCTTGAAACTCCGGAGCACCTGCTGGTAGAATGCGGAGCTATCTGCAGACGCAGAAACAAGGCACTTTACATCCGAAAAGGAAGCACATTGTCCTAACAACGCCCGAAAGAAAGCTGGAATTCTTCAGAGTGCTGGGTCCTTTATTAGTCTAAGTGATAGAGGGGAGAGCATCGGTACAAAACTGGAAGTATTTCTGACCTTCAAGACCGGAAGATGTTTCTACTTTTTAAAACAATAACTTGAATCATTTGATTATGGCTGCTGCTTTCTAACCTAAGATTCTATTTTCAGTGGAATTCATTTCAAAAATGTGTGATGTTCATTTTTACTCCATCCAGTATATAACAAATTAAGAGAAGTTCTACAAATGACACTTGGGTTTTTAAAGAGTCATTGCTAATGGACAAATAAAGAAATCTTCGAGGCTTACGCGTCTTCAGCTAATGGATTTTATGACAAGCCTTTTCATGGCAGAAATATAGCTTTGGGTTAACGATTGATTTCATGAAAACGGCCGCTTTTCGGAAGAGATTTCAAATCCAAGGTTTGATCAAAAAATGGTTGAACCACAACTTAAAGTTTTAGATCTAAAATATCATCTATCATTTCCACTACTTTAACCATTGAAACCGTTAAATTTCTTCTCTTTCCAACAGTGCAATTCGACGCTTTCGCTTTATGGCATTTAGTGAATCATTTTCAGTCGCAGATGAGGATGAATTTCGAATCTACAAGTAGCAAATATGCAACTAAATAGGCTGTGGCAGCATCACCCGGCGGCGGCACTTTATAAAAATTCATAATGCAACCATAAATTCTCATTTGAATATGTTCGCCTTCGCGGTTTTTTACGCCAAAGCAAAGCGGCGCATTTTCGCGAGCTGCCAGACGAGCCGCAACAGACAGCGGCGTCGGAAGTATGACAGCGGCAGGGGTTGTGGGTAGGGGTAGGAAATCATAGCTGTAATAAGCATAAATACTTGCAACTGTTGCTGGAGTTCAATAGCTGCTGGAGTAAACGGCGTTGCAAGTATTACAAGTATAAAATAAAATAAAATATCTGTGGGGGAGTTGGAGCTGAAGCTGCCACCGCGTTGATGGCACGCAATATACGCGTGAGGAAGTGTGTTGATATGGAGTAAGCAGTGGTTTCGCTGTCTTGATTTTTGAACTACTATGTGCTTTTGTGTGTGTGTGTGTGTGTGTGAGAGTGCGCGCAAATAAATTATGACGGAATATTGCGAAAAGCTTTTATAATCGCGCGAGCGCAACCAAATCGCGCATGCCAGTGTAAAATGTGGCATGAAACATTACACAAAAACGCGGTAAGTACATACATACAACAGACAAAGAGAGAGTTGGGGTGTTGACTACTCAATATAACTGTAGTAATGTATATGTATATGTATATGTGTCGGGTGCTGTTGAGCTCGCTGGCAACTTGCAACAATTCAAATGCTGAAAATATGTTCACATTTTGCGGCTTGACAAGTTAATGCTCTAATACTGTGCGGTACATGCAAATACCGTAAGTGTGGGTGCGCCTGTTCACGAACACACAGTTGCAGCGTAAAATATATTCGCGAAACATCGGTAAGACATCAACGCGCTGGGGCGTTGAGCAGAAGCCTCGTTTACAGCCGGGGTAAGGTAGGCAATAAATATTGTGCAATAAATGCGCTTACCACTAACCACAACCACACATCGCCGTACATATTTTACGCTTTATTGCACTCTGCCATCCTTCGTTGCCCCGCCAAGCGCCTCGTTGGCTGTCGGTTTTACGCTTTTAAAAATCATCTAATAAATCACAAATTTTATGTGTAAATTAAAAACGCATTTGTAAATGTAAAAATATCTCTCTGTGCGCGTATGTGTGTCTAAAAATAGCAGCATCAGCAACTCGGCGCCAATGGGAGCCTCACACCCCACGTTACGCCACGTGTCAGTTCATCAGTTAATTGAGCTTACAAATGGACGTCACGCTTTTTCAGTAATCCTCCTTTTGGTGGACAATCCCCCACTCCTTAACGCTTCGCGTTAAGTAATTTCAAAAATATTCCGTTATGCATATGGTGTCCCCTTTGTCCACACAAATTTAATTGATGACTGACCATCAATTTGCGTACAGATTGTTCGGCTCAATTTTTATGCACGAAAAAAAGATGATAAAACAAAAATGACAAATTATCCTGTTTGACCGACCACTTCATACCCAAACATCAAGTGCCGTTATGACAGTTTAAGCACTCAAAAAATATTACGCTTTAAGGGGTTGTTCAAAAATACCTCAAGCAAAATATTTTTGAACATTTTAGCTATGTCTTGCTTCGTAGATAAAGTTCATCTTAATACCTCAATGAAAGTACCAAGATCACAGGCGATTCACGCTCAAACGGAATAGATCCAATTAAATATGAATATACAAACTATTCTCTTTTCGACTCATGAAGACACACTTAGCCTTCGAAGCTAACGATATCCCAGTAGCGGCAATTCTTTTCGCGTTCCTTTATTATTTACTTAATATGTAGACAACTACGTTAAAAATGGTCCAGATGGCTGACGTAATTCCCGGGCGTTACTCATCTGGCCTAATACTACCGGAAACTTAGCAACAAAAATAGGAACAACAAACTCTGGATAAGACTTTGAACTCAAGGTATAGCCTCATCAGAGCTAATGGGAAAGTAAGCCTCACGTTGAAAGCTTTATTAGGAGAGTTTAATAACGAGTAGAAAAGTGATACTTTGAAACTCAAAAGATCTAATATATACCTTCATATGGAGCAAGGCGTTACAAAACCTTTTTTATTGCTATCTTTTCCGAGCAAAATAGCATTGGGCTGACCTCTGCTATGGATGACCAGTAGAATTCTATACAACTCCTGACTTCTTAAGGCAGTAAATCCTCTCGATAATCTAAAACTTTATTTGGGAGAGAAGGTTTCAAGTCACACTAAAAGCGGGTGACATAACCGTCTTGCCTTCCCTTAAACATTTGTACAGAAGGATCAAAATGGTTAAGCTAGTGGTCGGAGATGGATCTAAAGTAACCCTTCAAGCTTTCGGTATACTGCAGTATCTTCTAGGCACAAGTTTGCGGTCATGAAAGCTTAAGAGATGGCTAAGAACGCAGAAAACAACATAAGGAAGATCAATATATCTATCGATAGCCAGGCGGCAGTTAACACAATAACCACACATTAGAAGCAGAATGGCAGTAGATGTAGTGGGTTGAAGGTCATAAAGAAATTCTTGAAAAACGTAAGAGCTGATGAGATTGCTAAAAGTGCCAACCGGCTACCGGACAGGGAATACCAAAGTCTCTAAAAACGATATACAATGAAATTTCCGAAAGAACTGCCAGTGGGATCAGGGCTAAACCTAAGAACATGGTGAATCACTAATATTGTGGGAAAGATCCCCGAAGGAAAAACATGCTTGCTTTTTACTAACTCGGTTTCGAAAGGACTGCAGCTTCTGGCATCATATCCGAGCCGATTGGGTATAAGTAGTGACGATACATACAGAAAATGAGGTAGGCATGAGAGATACTGTTCAGCATTATATAGATATCTAGGAACTTCGCAATTGAAGAGACTAGATGAAGTATCAAAATTAGATATCAATTCACTATTAAAGTTCGCAAAAAGCGTTGATAGTAGGTCAATGTATGGCGTGACAGCCGGCCAGTACAAACTTAATCTAATCTTGGGCTGATCTCTCAAGCTGATTTAGGCGGTAAACTCTATCGAACTTTTAAGAGCTCCTTTACCACAGTGCTTGTAGAATTACAGTGCTCCTTAGAGTAGTGAAATTTTGGAACAAATCTCAGCAACAGGTTTGTTACGTTGAAGCATGTCTAGAAGACTAACTAAATCTTCTCTCACCTGCCTAATTATTGGTCAACCAGATCAAGCTTTCCTACCAAAAGTGCAAACTTAATGTAAGCAAAATTTCCCGACAAAAAATTAGTATGGTGAAAAAGAAGCCGAAAATGCTCGACTCTTCGAACCACCCACTTAAATGGACGCTATGCTCTAGCTCATCCTCCGTCAGCATGGCATCAGATAATAAAGCAAATATTTGTGATATGCCAAAAAGTCGAAAGTCATGTTCGACCACACATCGATAAATGGTTGGATGAAGAACTGGGGTTGAGGCAGACGTGGCATGGAAATTCCAGTTACACACAAGCGCACACAGTATCTCAATGCAGTGTGTGTGTGAGTGAATATTTCGCAAAGCGTCAAACCGCAAAAACACGCCATGTGAATATTCCGTTTGCGGTTCAATACCGAGAGAGAGCC
Source organism: Bactrocera neohumeralis (assembly GCF_024586455.1). NCBI lineage: Eukaryota > Metazoa > Arthropoda > Insecta > Diptera > Tephritidae > Bactrocera > Bactrocera neohumeralis. The sequence goes on along the minus strand of NC_065922.1, from coordinate 36,850,643 downwards.
ACTTGATGTTGGTCACTGGTGTGAGCGTGTAATAGAGATGCGCAGCGCACGACAACAACATGCCAGGAATTATTAATGACTGTTGTTTGTTAGCTAAGCTAAACAGCGTGTGCCACACAGGCAGCAAAACATCCTTTGGCCGAAAACGTTTGGTCAGCCAATTGACAGAAGGGTTATTGGCGAAAGAGGCGTGCGATCGCCCACACACTCTCTCTCACTCTCATGTGTGGATATAGTGCGCACACAGTTGGTGGGCGTGTGGTGTGAGTGTGTGCCCTTGTTGTCGTACAACGAAATTTGATTGATTTTAAATCGTTTCTCAATTGCTGCCTCGGTCAGAGGCAGGCAAATGACGGCGACTCTGGGAAGCTGAGCAGCGTGTGTTCGTGCGCAGTTTAAGGGAATGGGTGTTGTTCAACTTCAACTCATGAATATTGAGTCCACTTGTCGATTGACAAATGACAAGCGATTTTTCGTACATTGCCGATTACAAATCGGTTGTGTTTGAGTGAGCAGTGGGGCCTAAGTGGTGCAGGCGCGTGCTAATTGTGGTGAGTGTTGTGTATATTTAAGGCTAATATTTTAATTGTATGAACGTGATATTGTTGTTGTTGTAGTAGTATGCTATTTATAGCTGTTTGCAAAAACTTTCGTTCTGGCAATTATTCAAAATAACATTGCGATAAGGTTAATTGGCAGCGGTAGAGTTTTACGCAACACATACACGTGTAAACAAGTTTACTTTTTTGATTTTCCATATAATGCTGTGTGGGCTTGTATGATCGATTTAATTGCCGTAACGGCATTGATATGTCAAAAATTGCACATGTTGATAAATTGATTAAACAACCATTTTTTGACGTCAATGCAATTTACCAGCGCGTATTGCGCCCCCCAAGCAAGGCTAATTTACACTCACCACCGAATTCTGCCATTAAATTTTTTTTTTGCTTTCCCATTTACGTACTCGGTGTTACGTCAGTTGGCTTGTAGTTATTTTGAAGGGTTGCAATGGCAACAAGCAAATTATGTGGCGTTAATTTTAACCGGTGCATATTTGTAAAGTATACATACATACATACCTACATACATATGTATTTGGTTTTCATACGAGTGCAGCCGGATATGTGCGATACCACTTTATGTCATACTCATCAATAAATACAACCCTAAAATCACTTCCAGCAAAGTTCTGACGACGATCAGCGCTGCTTGAACGATTTTTGCGATATTTCGTAAACATGAACTATTACGGGGTTACAAGGGTTTGCGGGATTCAAAAAGTCGATTTTTTATTGTCTTCTACAAAATCTCTAGAAAATTGTCCTAAATTTTCAAGTTGATCCAAATGACCGTTTCGGAGATGTACAGCCTTGAGAACTTGTGTTTTCGAGGTTAGCTAGGCTAAGTGTACCGTCTTTAACGTGAGTTTTCTCGAAACTGTTTTTTTGAAGTCGGTTGAAGGATTTCTCATCAACCGATCTTCATGAAATTTACACAGATCTTTGAGATACAATTCTTAAAGACTTGGACGAAGGTTTTTTTTCGATTACAATTATTTGAAAAAAAAAATCGCAAAATATGCACTGAAAAATCCAATTTTAGTTTTTTTTCTTCGTCTAAGTCAAGGTTTTAACTAAAACACGATTTTTTTCACATTAGACGACCCTGTAAGGAGTCATCCTATCAACGCGGGCGCATCTTTTTTCCGCGGTTCACCGGAAATGGCATCGCAATGGCCGAGTTTAAAATATTTTTTTCCAAAAATTTCAGAATTTTTTTGTTAATAGGGTATGTTTGTAAACTTAAAAAATTCGAATAACATCTTTAATTTTTATATGAGAGAAAAATTTTTGAAAAAAGGCTGTTTTTTCACGAGGAAACTTCTATAACCACTTAAGAAATGATAAAACAAGTAATAAACCCGAGTGAAAAGTATACACAGGAAATACATGGCATGTCTTTTTAAACAACACTAACATTGTAACCGAGAGAAAGTGCTTTAAACAAAGAAGATTCCTTCAGATCACCAGTCGAAGGTGGTCCAGGTGACTGATTTTGAGCTACAAGTAGCGTTCGATATGAACCAAACATGTTGTGAGAATCCCAAAGCTCGGTCTTATTTGAATAAAAGTGTACACCGTGGACTGTATAGGATTCGTCCCGCAACAAGTATAATTTTAATGAAGCCCGAAACGGTATGAAATTAACTATCTTCGACTCGTTGGAGAGTAACACTTGGGTTGAGCATCTGGTATAGTTTGTTCGATTCGCCAAGTGTTACTTTATAGCGAATTATTCAAAATAAAGGCAAGCGTTACTCTCCAGCAAATCGCTGACATGGGTAATAACAAACCTGATCTAAACTATGCGAAAGAAAACATGGAATCACCGAAGATAGTGGATATATGGTCCCACTTTTATAAGGAATCCGCATACTCTGTGGCCTGATTTCATTAACTTTGTTGTTGCTTTTAGACGTAATTGAGAAGAGCGCAGAAGCGCGCAGAGCAATGGCGAATCGGAGATAGCTATTATTACGAAAGATCATACAATTTTTAAGAGGTCAAAAATATTGCATTGGAAGTTAGAGATCGTTTAAGAAACTCTGAATAAAGAACATTTTATACTGGACATACTTTTTGTTTTGTATTTTATAAATTCCACAGACTTATCAAACTACCTGCTTAAGTATATATTTTATGCATTTCTGTGTGGGTGTTTTGCAACACGCATTCGAAATATTTGTTTGCTGTGGCTGACTTTAATTGCAGTAATTACAGCGAATCGGCCAAAAGTTCAAAAACAACGAGGCAATTTTCGTGTTTTAATTTTTCCCTGCTGCGATTGCAGATAAGCCTATTTGGTCGATTTTTCATGGCAGTGGTTTTTATGTATATGTGAAAATACTATTTGATAAAAATATTGGTGTGAATTAAAGAATTACTGTAATTTTCAGTCGGTGGCAACACTAATAAGCAAATAAATAATTTAAGAAGCATTATTTGAAAGAATTCATTTGAATACTAGATGGTAGATGGCATAAAAAAAGAAACAATTATTTATTAGAAAGAAAAAAGCTAATTTTGATTGAGACAAGAAGAAAGTCAGACTATGAACCAAAGTTATTATTCCGTTCTACGAATCAACTTACGAAGAATAGTAATTAGATAGGAATGACCTCAAAAGCAGTGCAGTTTTAGCCCATCATACAAGTATATTCATAAGGTCTCTGAGATTGCTGATAAGCGACCAATGAGAGAAGAAGCGGGGTAATGAACGTAAACGGCTATCTCTCTGACTCTCTCACTTCCTCGTTGCACGGAACTTAACACTCTCCCCCACTAAATTCACAGCGACCAAATTCACAAATTGGATGAAGGAGTACAGACTTGACCTTAATACTGCAGCCGATGGTGTTGGCGTTAAGATTCCGATTGTTAAGAAATGATCCTAAAATTTTAGGTGTGACTTTCGACAGTATGTGCCAAAGTACAGAACCGCAAAAAATCCTCAAGTCGCTAGCCGGAAGCACATGGGTAAAAGGACAAAGTTTTCGCCAACGTACAAGGCAATCGGCCGGCCTGTCCTTAACTCCTCTGCACCAATATGGCCGCCTGGATGGAGTGAAACGCGGACGAGGAAGCTGCAAACATGTCAGAACACTGCACTCCGGACTACGACAGGATGCCTCTTGATATCTCCCATCGAACACCTGCATAGTGAGACCCGTGTGCTTCCAGTTAAGGCGCATAATGAACTCCTCCCCAGGCAGTTCCTGCTGGGGTGCTTTCGCAGAAATCATCCCTATAGTCACCTGCTTGGAGCGGAACCGTCTTTTAGGAGCATCAAGAGGTCATTCCTCAACTACGTCGACAGCATAAGACAATACGCCGACTAGACTTCGGAGACAACTAACTTCCGGCAAGCACTGACCGCCATTCACAGTGGAACCTTTAACATCTTCACCCACCTCGAATGGCGTACTTGGAATTAAACCACCACCCATTGCATAAGAAGAGCTCAAGTTGCCGCGAGAAACGAGAATAACCATTGCGCAGCTTCTTTCTTGAAATTGTGGCAGCTTAAACTCCTATTTATACAGAATAGACCCTGACATATCAAACATATAGTATGTCCAGCGTCCAATGAGTCTCCGCATCACACTAGCTCCCTATTTGCATGCCCTACTAACCCTACTCATCTGACAGCCTTCTCTCTATGGGCCTACCGTTGGGTGAAGTCAAGGACTTACTTATATTAAAACAACAACAACTGAAGTAGCGTAGTCTTTTAAACCAAAAACCTTTTAGCTAGTAAGGTGGAGACAGAGAGGGAGAAAGCGATACAGCAAGAAATATTGAGAATATTTGAGGTCGCACCTAGTAGAAGTTCGAACCGAAATACAAGCTACTGATTAATCAGAAACATCTGGAGATTGAAAAAGTATGAAAACCTCTGATCGTACAGCTAAATTTTGTAGATGAAGTTAGCTTTTCCTGGTGTTCCATATTTTTTACAAGCTTCAAGGGGTCCCAGAACGTCTGATTTCAAAAAAAAAAAGTTTATAGAAACAGAAATATATATTTGGTGGTACCGAAAAGAGATGTGGCCTCTACTGCGTTCAAAACAAAATAATGTGGGAATAATACACATATTTGACACGAGTTTCCCCTCCTAAAGCTTCAACAATTTATTTATTCCAGTGAGCAGATCGAGGCACGGGTTAACTAAAAATATTTTAAACTATTTAACGGGCAACTCACTGAGACTGAAGCATAAAAATCTCTAGTCCCAAGCAGCTATAGTTGACCAATGAAAAACTTTAGCCTCCAAACTCACACTTGGCCTTCGCCACTTCCGCTAAGCACACTTCCACTTCCTGGTTGGTTGACTCTTTAGTTGACTATTTGGCCACTCTGCTGGTTGGTTGACTAACTGACTATTTGGATTGGATGGTTTGTCGGTTGACTGCTTGTTTGCTAAGTTGACTAGCACTTACTCGAGGGTATATGCTTGTTTGTACTTGTATTTATTTGCCGACTGCGCTCACCTGATTCCGGCGAGTTCATTAGCTGGCAAAAAGGGTTTTAATTACTTACACCGTTAATTTAGCGGCACTTGCTTACACGCTGTTTAACAAGCTAGTGAGGCCTTAACTTTTTCACTTCTCTTTTAGGAAGCTAGCAAAAAGAAATCACAAAAAAAGTACTGAGGAAGGCAAAGAAACGCGCGTGTACACAGTAAGAAGCTTGCGCATTGCTGTGTCTGGGAAAAATAAACGCGCCACAACTTTTTCCTGCACTTAATTAAAAATAAGCAAAGCTCTGCTAAATAAGGCAACACAGTTCGCAGCACTTTGCACAAACACACATATATTTGCATACTATTTAAGTAAGCAGTTAGTACCGATGTTAGTAGACGAAAAAATAGATGAGGAAAAATATTCTTCAAAGGAAATGCTAGCATATTTGCAGGCGCTGACGACCGGTATTATGGCTGATGGCATTGCATGCTGTCTCAAGTGAAGTGGCGTTTAATTAGTGAGACACCAAAGAACATCATGAGACTTGCTTACCAAAGTGCTGGTAATATAAACGGTACAACTGCTTACATAATTAACGACAGAAGTAGATACTCGTATATTTTAAGCAAGGAATCGTCGTGGTCTGAAATTAAGAGATTTGGCAAGGAATCTAACATAGAAGCTATTGGAACTTAAGTTACCATCTATGTAGTATCCTTTCTCCCTTTTGAGTAGCTCATCTCAGAAAATTATTTCCACTATTCTGACGTTTTATCGCTCAAATTTGTATAGAAGTATATGAATACTACTTCGTTAATGATCGGTCGGTCAGAACTATTAAGATGAAGTAATCCAAAGTTTTGACATACTATTATATAAGAACAGTCTATTCTGCCTAGCCTTAGAAGATAACTTTTAAATTATCTAGCCAGAAATCTGAGTTAAGAAGAATTAAGATTAAGAATGGGGTTCCGCATATTGCGAAGCTCCCTCAACCACCAGAGAGATTGTCGATGACCTCATACGCAGATGACGGTACGATACTAATTTCAGGCAATGAAATGTGTTCGAAGGTAAACTATATTCTTTTCTGGAAAGAGTTTGGCACTCTCCCCACTAATCCACAGCGACCATATTTACTAACTGGACGAAGGAGTTCAGACTGGATCTTATGATTACAGTCAATGACGTTAAAAGTCCGACTGTCAACAATTGCAAGAATTTCGATGTAACAATCGAGAGCCTGTGCTTCCTCGCTGCTCATACGACCGCAATTATTACCATTATACAAAGTCATAAAATTATCCTTAAGTTGCTAGCAGGTAGCTCCTGGAGAAGGAACAAAGAACCATTGTTAGCAAAATACAGGACAATTGGCCACCCGATCATAAACTAAGCAATGGGCGCCTGGATGTAGTGAAACGCCGACGAAGAAGATTTCATGGAAATCATTCCTGCAGGCGAAGCCGTGCAAAGGGTAACGTCGACGTCATCGAACAGTAAGCCGACCATATTTCGGACGCAACCAACTTCAGTCAGGCACTGTCCGCTCTTCACAGTGGTGCCATCAACACCTTCACCGACTCTCTTCCAGTGAATGGAGTACTTGATTCAAAACAACACCCATTGCAGACAAAGAGCTCGAGTTGACCCTCGAATTTAGAACAACCCAGGTCAAACTCCAACTTATCCACCCATTCCCCCAATGGACAGTGGGTAGAATTTGCCCGCGGTAAGGTATGCCTGTCGTAAAAGGCGACTAAAACCCAATATGTACTATGTCTGTTATTTGGCTTGCCTCAAAATATCAGTACAGTCTTGTCAAAATTATAGACTTTGAATGAGTTTCCTTCTAATGGAAAGACATTTGTAGTTCAAGCAACAAATGTCACCAGTCATTGATTTTGTTGGTTGCTCAACTTGTAGTAGTAAAAGCTACAAGGGCTGACCGGATACTGAAATCTGGTACCACGGGGAGGAGTTAGCCCTTGGAGTTTGCTCTAATCTTCACATGGGGTTTGGTGTTTCGGGGAATCGTGGTGGCTGTGGTTTAAACCTAAAGGGAGATAGAATTGAAAATTCAGTACAATGTGGAGTCACACTGCAGTCAGGTGCCGAACCCACAGCACGGCAGAGGTTTTAGGCTGGCCTCGAACCCGACCAAGGTGGAAAAGGCATCCCTTCCACCTGATCAATTGGAAACAAATAATACTTGCAAAAAGCTTGTATTAGTTGGGGCACTGATCAACGCATTGCTTTCACGTATGTGCTTTAAACTCCTCATCGTTGTAATTAAGTCCTCACATGTAAACTCCTCTGGGCACGTAAAGTGATCCCCACTCATCTAATATCCTCTCCCTATGATCAGAACCCGTCGAAAGAGGAATTTTAAATATACGCACGGTATTCCCCAGGATTTAAAAATAACCAAGTACAGCAACGAATTACTGCATCGCCATCTCTTCTGCTGTAAGTTCCCAACACAATCTCTAATCAGAAAGAGTTAGCCGAATTGATAAAACCATTAAGAACCATTCGAATGGTGTTCCCTCTTGTCTATGGCAGAACTTTCGGCCTCCCCAACGAAGTAATACTTTATCAGGTGGTTCCGTGGGTGAGTCTTGAGTTGGAAGTAGATTAGGTTGGCGGATTTAAATTCTGCACTCCCGCTTACGACGCTTTCCCCTATTGAAAAAAATCCTAAAAACTTCGCATGTATGTATGTATGTATGTTATGCGAAGTACGCCGCTTCAAAACTGACACACGTTTCAAGAGTTCACAGAATCAAAATCTGTTTGAAGGTCGTTTTTCTAATCTGAAACCCTTATGAAAACAAAAGTAAAGTGAATGTAATTCAGCTAAAATTCTAACCTCTTCCGCAACGCAAACTAATAAAGCAACTTTAATGTACCGCAACATGATCGAAGTATTTTTTTCTGTTCTCTGTTCCCCCCACTCACGACACTCCCTCACACCAGTAATACACAACGCGCATTTGTACTGTAAATCCTTTAACTGTCGCTGCTTACAACACCAATGACAGCAAATAAATTTTACCCATGGGGATAATCGGCATACGAGCTGCGAGGCGCCGCGTCCGCTCAGCAGTCGAGGCTTTCAAGACATTCGATAGCATTTGCTGGCAGTCGATGTTATAAGGCGAATCGATTAGATTTGTGACAATGTGATTTGCAGGCGGTTCAAGGAAATTTATATCTACTTATGCTCACATAAACTCCCGCCATCGCTCTGTTTCAGCGGGCCAACAGCGCAGCAGGATGGCAATAATGTTGATGATGTAATCATTTGGGTGGTGTGTGTTCGATGAGATTCTGCTACTGAAATGATTTCGAAAACGATTTGTGTGTGTGAATGTGTGCGTGCTCGTGTCAAATCACTTGTACTTAGAAGATTTGTTATGTAGGGAGTTGCTTTATGTGTTGTGGCCGGGTGTGAGGGGGTTAAGTGCATAGGTGTCGGCTGAAAGTGAAATTTGTTGGCACTTCGTTTGCGTCAATTGCATTTTAATCGATTCAATTTGGAAATAAATTGCTTTTGTGCCCACATAATTTCCAGATTACAGTACAGTACAGAGCGCAAAGGTGGTGGAGGGCGATGAGTTAAGTAGTTCAGGGTTCGAAGGTAAGTAAAAATGTTAATCAATGAAATTTTCGCAAAACAAATGATCGGAGGGAACTTAATGATGCATGTGTGCTATTTATAAAATTTCGTTTCCTTGGGGTTAAGGTAGGGTTTTCTGCTTTTCTTTGTCTTCTTTTTGGCTTTATACTTAATTAGGAAACGTACTTTTTGAGTACACAAAAGGGCGCAACATGTTTAATATTATATATCTCTCGGAGAGCAAGAGGTTCAAATTCTATCTAACTTCTTCAATATTGGTGGCAACGTTTTTAAAACTTTGTAGCTTGAGGTCTGTGTTATCAAGCACTCAAAATGTTTCTCCAACTTCTATTGTAAGTTTGGGCGAAAAAAGTTCATACATAGTATTTGTTTCTGGAGAACGGACAAGACTATGCTGCTCGCTTGGATTTTGACTAGTTGGAGCCAATTCGACATTTGAATTTTCTAGCAAGGGATGTGATTTCGTTCAACTATAAACTGGTTCCATTCCCGCAAATTAATACGGCTATGCAAATTGACATTGAGAAATACCAAAAGCTCGGGAAAGACCTCTCACAGCCGTTCGATAAAAAACGAGGTTTCAGACAAGGCGACTCTCTTTCGTGCGACTTCTTCAATCAACACTTAAAGAAAATAATTCGAGCTTCAGATCTGAATAGAGAAGGTACAATCTTCTACAAGAGTATACAACTGCTGACTTACGCCGATGACATCGATATCATTGGCCATAACAACGGCGCTGTTAGTTCTGCTTTCTTCAGACTGGACAAACAAGCGAAGCAAGTGGGTCTGGTAGGGAACGAGGGCAAGACGAAATATCTCCTCTCATCAAACAAACAGTCTTCGCTTTCGCGAATTGGCTCCAACTTCACCGTTGATAGTCATAACTATTTTTACGTCTATTTTGGAATCAGCATCAACACAAAAACAATATTAGCCTTGAAATCCAACGCGGAATCAGTTTTGCCAACAGGTGCTACTTTGGACTTGGACTTGAGTAGACAATTGAGGAGTAAAGTCATCTCACGACGAACGACGAACATAGACCCGTCCTGCTATATGGTGCAAAGGCATGTACGATGACAACATCTGATATGTCGACGTTACAAGTTTTCGAGAGAAAGGATTTAAGAAAGATTTATGGAGCTTTGCCTATTAGCAACGGCGAATACCACAGTCAATATAGTTCTGCGAATTAAGAGAAAGCGGCTGGGCTGGCTAGGTCATGTCTGAGCTCCCACCTCTGAGAGTATACGAACACAATATCCGCCGGAGGAAGCAGAGGAAGAGGAAGACCTCCACTCCATTGGAAGGACCAGGTGGAGAAGGACCTGGCTACACTTGAAATATCCTATTGGCGGCAAACAGCGAAAAAGAAGAATGACTGGCGTTCTGCGATGTAAACGCCACCTAACCATTCACCCAGCTACATCAAGGATTATTCAGGTGTAGGTAAGCTTTTAGTTTCATAAATCTTTTCAAGAATATCTGAGATAGAATGACTATTTTAAAGCGATAAGGAAATATTGCCCAGAAATTTGCTTCTAAGAAACCCCTGTTGTTGTTGGCAGAAAACATTCCTGCAGTTATTTCGAGGAATGATGCCGAGTTTACAGCCCTTGGCCAGATAAAAATGCTGGTTAGTTCCGATTACTTAGGCTCAACTGTCGTGGGAACGGTGGTGAGGGTGTTCAGTTAAGTATCTCGTGCTCTTCTTTATTGAAAAAAAAAAACTTGGATAGTCGGAAGCTTCTGTTGAGGTCTCTTTATAGACAGGAGTAAGAAGTAATCACTTGGAGGCAGGAGCGGACTATAAAATGGATGGATAAGATTCTCCCAATCAAGCTTTCTGGCTTCTTACGGTCACCATTCATACTATATGTGTGGCCTAGCGTTGCCTTGATGGAATACAATGTTCTTCTATTGGCTTAAGCTGGGCGCTTCTGGTCGATTGCTTATAGTTCTAAAGTGTTTGTCCGTAGGAAGGTAGCTGATAATAGATGATTCCCAGCCTATCCCATCAAATATAAGCAAAACCTTACCGCTGTGCAGTTCTAGCTTGGCTACCGTTTCAGTCGACTCACCGAGATTCGGACAGCACCGTTTTCGCTTGACGTTTTCGTAAGTCACCAGTAACCATCGGCTTCATAGATGGCTCGATTTTCTTGCGATATAATAGGGGGTCCACGTCCTGTTATATGGTGCAGGTGGACGATGTCAACAACGGCTGAGTCGACGTTGCGAGAGAAAAGTTCGCGAATATCGCATTCGATGAAACGATGAGCTGTACCAGATAAACGACGACATCGACATAGTTCCGATTAAAAGACTTGTGGCGACTACTATTGGCTAGGTCATGTCCGAATGGACGAAAACAGCCGCTCTTAGACGCAGTACCCGCCGGAGAAAGCAGAGGAAGAGGAAGACCTCCGTCTTTATGGAGAAGGACTTTACACCTGAAAAAATGCGAAAAAAAGTAACTACATTATTTTCTGATCGCGTAAGCGGTGTCTACGCCAATTAAGAAGAAGAAGAATAGGGATTCGCAGTTAGCGAATATTCGTTTCAAAAGGCTTTTTCCCTTGAGAGCTTGTGGCGCTATTCATGTTATCGGCCGCCTTGCGATTTCGTCTTTATTGAAGAGAAAACTGCAAAGTCTAGAGTATTTTCTCATTCCTGGAATTCATCTTTGATGCATGCTCAAACACTAGATATTTTTACACCACCACTTACAGCAAAGGAAATCTTAAAGCCACCTTAAAGATTTCAGCAAATTTAATTTCTTCACATTTGCACATAATAAAGTTGCCTGCTCGGCAAGTGACTCCCAGAAACACCGCTATCTCAACGCATTACTCATATTTATTTACAACTTCATATGGGATACTTCTTATGCCTCCTTCTGTCCATACCAACGTATGAGCACTCGTATCGCATATGAAGGAAATTTGTGTACATTCAGATGCAAAGCAGCTGATAATTTTCCCTTGATAACCGCTAAAAACCAAACTGCTAACTGCCAACTGTAACTGTAACTGTAAAATCGTCTATAGCTCGAAGCGAGGACACACAACAAAAGTTCGACGCTCATAGAACGCTGCCAAACCAAGGTCTCCCAGGAGCAAGTACATACGATGAACTGGGTGTGTGTGTGATGTTAAATTTCTAGTGAATCACAGCGTGTTTCTTTAGCTGGACCTGCCCGCATGTCTGCTTATGTGTGTGCGTGTGTGTGGAGATATATTGGTGAGCTGATTGCTCCTGCCGAGGGCTGCCACAGGACATAAAATATTATAAACAAGACTAGAAATATGAATTTTCATGTAGCCAAATTTTATGTGTGTAAATTTATTTGCATTTCTTGCCACCACTATACGTATGTGTATGTGTGTTGTTCGGGTGTGGGTAAAGGAAGCTCGTCTAATGCTCGTAATAAACTCATATGAGCTGCTAATGTTGATAAGCAAAATTATGGGCACCGGCAACGGCGACTCTATCGTCTATGGTAAGCTCAGCGCAGCGAATGAGTTGCGGACCGAAGTTGAGGACATGGATGGAAAGAGGGCTGGCGGAGAAGGGTGCTGGAAGGGGAGGACATACAAACATATATATGTAACTGTGTATAAGGGCAGAGCGCCTCTAGCTTTTGTGCCAACATTCGGCGACCCATTCAATATGATCTAAGAAAGTAGTGGATGAGGGGCGGTGGTGGTGATGGGCTTGCGACGCCTTTTATTAGCATAAAAGCTTGAATTTTGATAAATTAAGTGTTTATCCATTTTACTTATAGTTTTTCACAAAACAAGTACACCAAAAACTAAACTAGCGGCTCAGCATAACGGCTAGCTTAGGTGAAGGAGTGGCAGGGGGGAGTGAGGACAGCCTCATATTCAAATGCGCAAAAGGCTACAAGCTACTGAAATAATTCAAATTTATTGTACGTGAGTTGGAATATTTTTACAGGCGTAAGGACCTGAATACACAAACACAGCAACACACCAGCAATTACAGACACATATACATACATGAACGTGCTAGAAGCTGAATAAACACATATACACGCCAGCTTGTTAGCTAATCCACTTGCATGTTTGTGTGGGTGTGTGAGTGCTCAGTGACCTTTTGCCAATTTATGTCTTTATAAGCTCATATCTACATATGCGTAGGTGTGCACACATAGCTCTAACACACACAGACACATACATATATCCCTTGCAATTTGCATTAATCCTTTTTTCCTCGAACTTACTCCAATACACTCACACTAATTCACATGAATTTATGCAAATCAAGTTTTGAGTAGTAGTGCGTTCAAGGTTCCCCAAAAACAAAAAAAAAAAAAAAACAACAACAAAAAGTGGAAACTTTCCTTCGCGCACTTTGATGTGGCAGGCACAAGTCAATTTTAAAATTTTCACACTTCGACCCTTGCCATGCTTTCTACCGTTTTGTTTTGTTTTACCTCATGGGTTTTCTAATTTTTCTGGGCATTAGCCTTTTTTGGAGATGTTTAGTATGCAAAAAATGTAATCAAGTCGGAGGCCGAATCTCTTTTGAATGGAAAATAAATATAATAGCATATAGATATCTAACGCTGTCGGATCTGAAAATAAATGTGCATAAGGCAATGAACTTAATAATTTTTTTTTCATCGGCATTAACCGTTACGAGACTAACAGTTCCGCTTCCTCTCATCTAACTGATTAGAAAACGTGTTTCAAAGGTTCGAGAGAATTCGAACAACATTTTATACTTCATTTGTGTTTCCCGATATCGAAACCCCAAAATGCTTATTATATCGGCCGGTTATTATACCCTGAACTTCATATAAAATTTGCCACGAAGTTTTTTTACACCCAGAAAGACTCTATAAAATATATATATAAATGATCAGCTTGACGAGCTGAGTCTGTATAAGCCCTAGTTTCTCAGTTTTTCAGATATCGACCTGAAATTTCGCATAAGTCCTTTTCTTCGCAAAAGGTTGGCCATTTATTGGAACCGCCGATATCGGACCACTGTAGGCTGAAGATAGCATGTTAACTGGCCGATTAAATTCAAGTCCTTCACTTGCGGACTTAGTTTAGGTTAGTTAATCAGACTAATATTCGTAAGACCACGAATAATCCCACTTTAATACCCGGAGACACCTGTCCGTAGTGAAGTTCTCTTTTCCTAAGTAAATATCAAAACGTTCGTCGCATATCACCAAAATTTATTGAGTCGGCTAATATTAATTCCAGCCTTTTCAACTGGTTCATTGTTATGATAAACGACATGCTTCGGTTCAACTGGATAGTTTGTCCTAAGCACCTGTATAAAATCAATGGTAAATCGTGGTACAGTGAACCTCTGACTCTTAGCAAAGTTGTCTTTTTAATAGTTATAGCAGTTTTAACTGACATTGTCGGATTGATATAAATATATAGGGGTACGTTTGAAAATTTTAACGGATGCCAGTTCCATAAGTTCCATTAGTAAGAGAATGGGATTCAATCATCTTAACATTACCTTTTCGAATGTCCCGCTTTTGCCAGAACAAGACTAAGATACCGCGGATCACACACTTTTAGACATCCAAGTGAAATAACGGAAATGTAAACAGGGTAGGTTCAAGGCGCTTCGTTGAGAAGTAATATGCAAATACAGAAGTGCTTAACTGACTTCACAAAGGACTATATTTAGAAATCCAAGTATGATACCCTATAAAATTGGGAGATTAGACATCTAACCTAACCGGAACTTCTTAATTGAGAAGCCTCGACCTACATAGAGAAGATTGAACAGGCAGCATATCCTACCTTTAGTGATCTGATCGAATATGCCAAAAACGTTCTAAGCAACCGCATCAAATTTGCGATAGTCTGAAAGCGCTTCGTCGATACACGAAGGTCTTTTGATTCATACACAGTAGTTTTAGCATTATAAAGGAGGTTTATATTGCCCAAAAGGTGATCAGCCCCGAAATCCAACATACAGGGTTAGTTCGGAAAGTAATAGGTCTGATTTTCTTCCACCGCCACTGAACCTCGGAGCGTGCGCACACCGACTGGATTCGGTAGAGGGCGTTCCTAGCTAACGAACGAGCGGTCAGTTGTCTCCAAGCACCTGGAGAGTCAGGATAAACATTTTCGCGCGACGTGTTTCTGTGAGTGGTTCAAGCCGAAAATGCTGCTTTCGTTAGAGCAGAGGTACGCGATTAAATTCTGTGTGAAACTCGGTAAATCAGTGACAGAGACATTTGATATGATCAAGCAGGCTTATCCAGATGTTGCTTTAGCAAGAAGTGGTATGTTTCGGTGACACCAGGCCTTTTTGGAGGTCTCTGATGAAGGTCGGAAAATAAGCAAATCCAAATTGAAAACGATGCTCATTGTCTTTTTTGACATCAAAGGCATCGTCCAATATGAATTTGTTCCTAGGCGTTGACGCAAGTTTTACGTTGAAGTCCTCAAGAGACTCAAACGATGGATCAATCGGTTTCGACAAGACATCGCAGCCGATTGGAAGTTGCACCACGATAACGCCCCGGTTCACACCGCCTTTGTTGTGAACAGCTATCTAGCCAAAGCCGGCATACCAACGCTTACGCAGCCGCTCTTCAGCCCAGATGTGGCCCGGACTTTTTTGTTTCCTTGCCTGAAAAGGCCGGTGAAAGGGGATCCAGGCAGCATGCACCTCGGCTCTCAATAATATTCCGAAGAATGCCTTCCGTGACGCCTTCAATGCTTGGAAATCACGCTGGCAGCGCTGCATCGACGAAGAAGAAGCCTATTTTCAAAGTTTTTAAGGAATTGTAACGATTGGTTCAATAAATTTTTTAAAATCGACACAGTCCTATTACTTTCCGGGCAAACCCTGTATCCTAACTTAACAAGTAATTTTGTCTTTACTTTACCAAAATATATACATTTTTATTAAAAAAGAACTTAAACCTACACATCTTCCGACAATAGTTTGACTATCATCCACCAGACAAAAGTACACGTCTTTGCACTTAATACGAGTACATTATCCTGGCTAAAAATTCACAATACTACATACAATTATTAAGCATGAACCTTTCCATCAATTACCACCACCCACCACTACAAAAACAAAAAACCACCAAAATATCTTTGATTTTAAGTGCAAGAAAATTGTTTCCACTTTATTACACCGGAATTCAATCGCAAGTGATAGCTTTAACAAACAACAATAACAACAGCTCATAAAAAACGTCAAAAGCGAAAAGCAAAGTAAATAAAAATCGCACAAAGTAAACTAATTCTTCTGGTCAGTTTGGCAAATTGGCGCACGTCACACGGGCAAAGCACTTCCAAAACAATGCGCTTCACTAACGGACTAAACGGACTGACTGCCCGAACTGGTTGACTGATAGGTATATTTGTTATGAAAATACCCCACACCCGCCGAATCAGTGAACCGCGCTTCATGAAACCGAGATGAGAGTAATAAAAGAAAAGTCCAACTAACGCAAAAGATGACTTCATAAATGCCGCACAATTCGGCTGCAGCTAACCGACAACCGAACTGAACCCACGCATTCATGTGACCGCTGCCCATTAGGCAGGGCGAGCCCGCCGCCAACTGCAACCCCGTCTTACGCAGAAGGTATTACCCGTACAATGGACGCTGGCGCCAGCGCAACCCAGCAGTGTGTCACCCTTACGAGTGCCCTTAACTTCGCGGACAATGCTCGTCTCGTACAATGACTGCGTGTGTGTATAAGTGTGCTCTCGAGTGGGAAAAAATATGTGGAGAATAAAAAATGCGCATAAAGGCATAAAAAATAATCGTCCACAATCTGCACAATAGAGTGGTGTAAAAAAATGCAGCGTCCAAGTACCGCAAACATAACGGTCACTGCTCTTGACAGAATCCTCGTCATAAGGTGGTCACCTCTAACGCGTCTAATTTGTTAATTTTTTTTTTGTCATAGCGTGTCCGGCTCACACACACATTCCTCTGTGCCCAATTGCGCGAAATGGCTTCATTGCCGTCGTTTGTTAACTCTATTTTGTTGTTGTTTATTTGTTGCTTTCTTTAGTCGCCGGAAGTATGCCTTTTCACTTGCCGGTATGCGTACCGATTTGTCAATAAAATAGCGCACAATAAAAATTATTAGGAGAAATTCATATTTACCAATGTATGAATATGTAGTACAGTGGCGAGAAATATAAAAGCATGGCGCTGTGTTAAGTTGTGCATTTCAAACATTTTTTTCGTGGAATTGGATACAGGTTAAGGTTCGGAACAAAATCATTAGGAGATCAGTTTAGTTTAAACCGAATTTGTTTTAGAGAGCTGAGTTTATATAAAAAAGCCTTGGTATTGTAGAACACTTATAGGAACGAGAAGTCAGGAGATCCGACTTTGTATTTTGTTAATAGATGTCGTTGCAGTCGTATATCTCCAGTGCTACCAATCACATTGTGTAATACCATATAGTGTTGGAAAGGTGAGATTTTAAGCATCATTTAACCAAAAAAAAATAAAATTCGGGGAAGTTGAAAAAAAGTTACAGCTGTTCAAAAATGAGTGAAAATAATGACGAAATTCGCTATATTTTGAAATTTTTGTATAAAAATGGGAAGAATGCCACGCAAGCCGCCAATGAAATTTGTGAAGTTTACGGAGACCAAGCTGTAAGAGTTCGTTTAGCACAACAATGGTTTGCTCGCTTCCGTTCTGGAAATTTCGATGTGAAAGGTGCACCTCGCCCTGGTCGTCCTATCGTTGAAGTCGATGAAATTATGGAAAGGATTGACCAGGACCGTCACATAAGCAGCCACGACATCGCTAAGGAACTTAACATTCATCATCAAACGGTTTTGAACCATTTAAAAAGGGGTGGCTACAAAAAGAATCTCAATGTTTGGGCACATGTACCACATGAGTTGTCTGTGAAAAATTTAATGGACCGATTTCACATCTGCTATTCTGTGCTGAAACAAAATGAAATCGAACCATTCCTGAATGAATGGTCACAGGAAACGAAAAGTGGATCAAATACGGCGATAATGTGTGAAAAAGATCTTGGTCCAAGCTTGGTGAAGCTTAGCAAATGGTTGCAAAGCCTGGATTGACGCCTTGAAAGGTTATGCTGAATGTTTGGTGGGATTGGGAAGGAATCATCCACTATGAGCTGCTCCAGCCTGGTCAACCGATTGATTCTACATTTTACTGTCAACAACTGATGATATTGAAGTAAGCAATAAAAAAACGGTCAGAACAGATCAACAGAATGGGCTTCATCTACCATCAGGACAACGCTAGACCACACAGAACTTTGATGGCTCGCCAAAAACTGGAAGAGCTTGGCTGGGAAGTTTTGATGCATCCACCATATAGCCCTGAACTTTCATCATCGGACTACCATTTGTATCGGTCAATGCAGAACTCCCTTAATGGAGTAAAATTGGCCTGTGAAAGTTACTTGTCGCAGTTTTGCGCCGAGAAAAAAGAAAAGTTTTTTATGGATTTACATTGAAGTTCATTATAAATATAAAAAAATAAGTTCAAGTTTGATTAGAAATACGAAAAGACTTTTTTCTCTACCCAATATTAGTTTTAAATGAACTTAAGTGTGACAACATATTCTGTTTATAAACATACAGGCGGAACCGCCTTTTATTTGTCTCTACTGTAAGGACCTACTCATTGACCTCCTTCGCGACATGTGATTCTTTGGTACTTGGTATTTCAAAAACAGCTCAAACCAACGCACTCTAATCTTTATTTGTCTCATTTGGGGTGTCTTTGGACGAAATATTGCTTATGAATCTATTGCAAAAACTATCCTGAACATTTATTTCTGCATGAAATAAACTTGATTACTGATTCCAGAGAAAGTTGAAATTTACTCTAATAAGACAAATCACATAAGAAAGTAGTCAAATAATCCAAGAAACCCTTACGTTCTCTAAGTTAGGAAAGTCTCACAGAAAGATAAGACAAATAAACCAAATTTGCTTTGCATTTGGGTAGTATTTGCTAGATCCCGTAGTTTCTGATTCAAATTTTTTTGTCATGTTGAATTTAACGTGAGTCCACAAAGTTGATACGGAGAAAAATTTCTTCCGATATATAGGTTCAAGTTGTTAAGTTCTCATTAATGAATTTCCCCAACTTTTTTTGAAGTTCCTGGATTACAATGAGTAGACAAATATTTAATCTATTACGTGGTAAGTTTAAATGGACCAGTCTGCTTCAAATTTGATCGGATGGTATGTTGAAAGATATCAAGGACTATCTTATCAAGAGGATTAAGGATTATTTGCGTCTACATACATGTATGGCTTGACAGTATTCTTAAGAACATCACTAGTATTAACAGACCCTAAATAGGGCGTGACATACTGATGAAACATGGAACCTGAGCAATATAAGTATCCGTGGTCCCTCAATTTTAAGCTCTTCAGATATTTAGATTAAAAATGATTTTGCTTTAGGTTTTCATTATTCCACACTCCACTGTATCTTTCACCAACCCGAAATGAGATAAAATGCCGCAGAATTTCAGTAATTCTGCTAAATGTGGGTGTGTGTGCGTCAGGCATTGTTGACTGCTATTATGATTATTGTTGTTGGTAAATATTTTTTTATTATTATTTATTGTGATTTACAGTTGAATGGTTGATTTGATTTTCAAGTGGTGCACCATTTGATTTACAACAACAGCAACAACAACAACAACTCTAACAACACCGCCAACTCGAATGAAGTAATAGATAGCTATGACAGCTACACAATAGCAATGACATATGAGCAAACATAAATCCTGCATTATGACAACACGAAGTCCTTGGACAAATGCGAGCAACGCAACAACAACAAATAGCCGGGGGTGATGTTGGACCATAACGGCAGAGTCATGAATGCTGAAGGAGGGTAAACTTGCTATTTAGATCTGTCATAAGAATTGCGTAGAACATGTTGGGACTTCATTTGAAGCAACAACAATAATTGAGTTTTTGTATGGAAAAGAAGTAGCCAAGTGTTGTAAAGCGGATGTTTGGTCCATCTAAGTTGATTAGCGGCCATAAGTCAACGAAGTCGTGCTGTAACTGTGAGTAAGACGAAGTTGGTTCAGTTTTGAGCAAAAAAAAAATGCAAGCAAATTCAATAGTTTTCAACTGCAGGGCGAAAAGAGAGAGAAAAAATCTTTTAGAAGTTGTGGAAGCAAGGAGTTTGGCACCAGCAACACCAGTGACGCCGTTATTACTGAGGAAATGCCTCCAATGGAACGAAATGGGATCATAATTGTACTCCATAAAGATGGCATGCCTTCAGTATCAGAAAGTACTTTAGAATTGTTTAGGAAACATAGCTTATCAAACTTCTTTGACGAAGAACCGCTTCTTGGACGAAAGTAAACTTTTAGACCAATATCTAAAAAAAAACTGAGCTTCTCTCATTTACATACATACATACTATCATTCACTAAGTAACCAAACAAAAAACATAACCTTTTTTCGGAGATTATCGCTCTTCGAAGTGGTTTGAGATGGTTCATACTTTTTACACCATAATCTCTTGCGCTTTACTTTCTTTTAAATAACCCACTTTTTGTTGACAGTGATGCAATGTTGGACAGGCATGACTTCGTAGTCGTACAAATTTTCGTCTATCTTGGAACTTGCATTAACAGCAACAAAAACAGAGTCTGCGTTAGCTAAGTCATATCGTCCAAATGGATGAAAACACTCCAGCTCTGAGGGTATTCGACGCAGTGCCGGGGGAAGTAGAGAAAGAGGAAGAGCTCCACTCCGTTGGAAAGACGAAGTGGACAACGAAAAGGAAGAACGACTGATGCGCTGTTGTCAACTTCACGATAACTGCGCGATGTCTACGCCAATAAAGAAGAACTTAACAGGTCAATTGAAAATGCCTGACACACAGCTGGCGACCCTAGAATTAAATCCATAAGAAATTTAGTTAGCCCTTCCTCTCAAAAGGCGTGTGTATAAATTTGGCTGCTGTCGGATCATTAGTTTGTGAATGATATAATTTTCATTGAAGCAACTATTGTTATTGTGAAGAAAAATGGATAAGAAAAAATTTTTCGTAAAGTATTGCGGAAAATAATACTGTTGAAGCCATGCTTTAGATTGATCAACATTACTGGGACACTTTGCAAGGGAAAAGAACAGTTGAAAAGTAGCTTCCTAAGTACAAGCTTAGTGAAATGAGCACCGAAGACGATGAACGCAGTGGACGCCCAAAGGACGACGAAAACATTAAAAAAAAGTCCACGAAATAATTTTGGATTAAAGTTGTTCCAGATAGCAGCTACTCTAAGGATATCAACTGAACGTGTACATCATATCATTCGCGAATATTTGGGTATGAAAAAGCTCTGTGGAAAGTGGGTGCCACGCGTGCTCACTTTTGACAACTACGAGTTGATGATTCGGTCCAGTGTTTGGAGATATTCAAGCGTAATAAACATGAGTTTTGCCCGATATGTGACAATAGATGAAACATAGATCCACATTTCACTCCGAAGTCCAATCGACAGACTTCCGAGTGCGCTGCACACGATGAACGCGCTCCAAAGCGTGGAAAAAGCAAGAGAAGGCTGGCAAGATTATGGCGTCTATGTTTTGGGATTCGCATGGGATAATTTTTATAGACCACCTTGAAAAAGAAAGCATCATCAATAGCGAATATTACATAGCATTATTGGACCGTTTAAAGGGCGAAATCGCCGCCAAACTGTCGCTTTTGAAAAAAAAAGAAAGTTCTGTTTTACCAAGCCAACGCATCGTGCCACAAGTCTGTGAAAACGATAGCGAAAATCTATAAATTGGGCGTCAAATTCACTCTGCATCCAGCGTTTTCCAGATCTGGCCTCCAGCGACTATCTCCTGTTCTCAGTTCTCAGTTCTCAAAGGAATGCTCGGGGAATGGGAGGAAATTTTCGTCGAATGAAAAAGCAATCGATAAAACTGAGGCCTATTTCACTCCAAAAATGGTTTCGAAAAGTTGAAGGGTCGCTATAATCAGTGTATCACCTTTGACGACAATTATGATCAATAAAAAGCGAAGTTTGCCAAAACAATGTGTTTTTTATGGTAGACCGGATTTCAATAACGCATTAAAAGGTATCGAAACCTGGACATAACTGAAATATAATATAAAATATAGCGCCTGCAACCAAATTAAATTTTCTTCATTAGAATTGTGGCTTAGCGCTATTCAGAAAACTTGTCAGCAGTTAAATAATAAAAAGTATACACATACATATATGATTTTTATTGCACCTCCGCTATTGCACAATAGTTTTTACTGTCATCACTTCATTTTGTCATGATTTTTACGGCAAACTTTTTTATTATTACAGCACAAGACAACATTAAACAGCCGCGTTATTGATGACAGCTATGAATATTGAGCATTCATTTGATTGCACTTGTACTGTTGTAGTCGTCTAATAATTGCATTCGCCACAAATTGCTGCCAGACAATGCAAACACCAAGAAGCAAGTGAATATTTGAATTTACAAAAAGCAACAATAAACTTGCAGGCTTAAAGAGAAGTAGGCAGACAGACAGAGAATTGAACATTTAGACTTTCGTCTAACCAATAAACAATAAATTCAAACGTTTTGCACTCAATTGAGGCATGTGGCATGCAACAATTTACTACCAGTATTATTACTATTAATATTGTTCGCAAAGTGTTTATTAAAAGCACAATTTGTGCCGCCACCGGCAGCAGAAGCGATTCTAGATTCACTTCGTGTGAGTATAAGTGTGAGGGCTTAGTTTTACTAGCATATCTAGTCTACAATTCTAAAAAGCCAAATAGACATGACATATGCGGTTAGCAAAATATATATATACATGTCGGCAACAATAACAGCAAAATAGTATTCAAAAGTACCTGCGGTGGTGGTGGTGGGGCTGGTGATGACATTGCCACAATTCGATTTGTATTTAGCAGACAACACAAAAACACAAATGAGGCTTGATTGGTTCGGTTTTTCCAGCAAGAGCAACATGCATACATAATTCTACTTTCCACGCAATAATTTCGAGCTTCTTTACTTGGTGCCATGCTTGTGTGGCAAGCGACGGCAAAAATTACCAAATGTTTAAATTCTCAAAATCGAATTTGAAATAAGTAAATACGAAAAGCACTATAATTTAGACACTACACAAGGAAAACAGAGACCCACAGCGCAGACAAAAATGTATGAAATAAAATATTTACATACAAGTATATACATACACACAACAAGGTGTGTATGAGCATGTCCGTCCAAATCACATGTGTATCATAAATTGTGTCTATATTATTTTCATTTGTGCTTGATTTAGATACGAGGACAGTTTGTTAAGCTAATTTACAAAATGCAACATTGTCTGTTATGAAGGGAACACTTTTCCAACCTGCTAAATTGCAGTGGAAGCGTAACATCAAGATATCGTGAACCCGATTACGCAAACGACGACGATGGAGCAGACGTTCCATTGTCTGAGCATGAAGAAGTTCGAATAACAATTACCCGTTTGGGAAGAAAAAAGCGGCGGGGACCGATGGATTGCATGTATCAGCTTTGTGGAATATGGTCGGACGAAAGCATGTCCGACGATAGACATTTGAGTGGGATAAGCCTCCTCAAAATCGCATATAAGGTTTTATTGGCGTACGGCGTACCGTCAACAAACTGATAAGACCTTAACAGTGTGGCTTTAGGCCTGTAAAATGAACAACTGAAAACAGATTAAAAAAGAATCTACACACACCACCACTTCGTCGATTTTAAAACTGCTTTTGACAGCACGAAAATCCCTGCAAAATTAATACGGCTGTGTAAACTGACGTTGAGTAATACCGAAAGCTCAATCAGGATCGGAAGGACCTCTCCGAGCCGTTCGATACCAAAAGAGGTTTCAGAAAAGGCAGCTCCCTTTCGTTCAACTTCTTCAATCTACTCTTGGAAAAAATAATTCGAGCTGCAAAACTAAATAGAGAGGATACCATCTTCTACAGCAATTGCCGTACGCCGATGATATTGATATCATTGACCTCAACAACCGCACCGTTAGTTTTGCTTTCTTCAGAAAGGAAAAGGAAGCGAATCATATAAAAAATAGGAATAGGTCTGGTAGTGGAGGAGGGCAAGACGAAATATTGCCGGTCATCAAACCAATAGTCATAACTTCGAAGTCATAGATAATTTCGTCTATCGTGGAGCCAGTACAAACAGCAACAACAATTGCAGTCTCTAAATCCAACGAAGAATAACTCTTGCCAACAGGTACTACTTCGGACTAACCAAAGACCAAACTCTACAATGTCCACATTACATATTGCCGTCCTGCTTGAAGGTGCGATAGAACGATAAGCTGTACCAGATACACGACGACATTGACATAATTCAGCGAATTAAAAGACAGCACCTAACCAGGCTAGGTCATGACGTCCGAATGAATAAAAACACTTCAGCTCTGAGAGTATTCGACGCAGTAGCCGCCAGAGGAAGCAGAGAAAGATCTTCACTCCATTGGAAAGACCCGGTGTAGAAAGTCCTGGCTACACTTGGAATCCCCAATTGGTGCCAAGCAGCGAAAAAGTAGAACGACTGACGCGCTGTTGTAAACTCGGCTATAACCGCATAAGCGGTGTCTACGCCAATAAAGAAGAAAGAGAACATTGTCTATCTCTAAGGTTTAAAATTTACTGATAAAAGGCAGCACTTACAACTTATCGTATTTACTTTATTGAATTGAAATCATACCAATCTCAGGATAATTTAAATATTATAGTTCAAGGTAATGTGAACGGAAAGTCCAAAGGCTCTCATGATATGGTTTAATATTATAGGAAAGTAACTTGGTTCGATGTCAGCAGCTTCCAAATACTTCTTGTTTGGTTTGCGGTACATTAAAAATGGTACTCCAAACAAAATTTTGATCCGCGATGGGATGTAGTATATCGCGAAACAAGCGCCTTCTCTATGACAGTATTATTTCACAAACCTCTAATTTAGAGGCAAAACTATTAAAAGAAAATAGTATCTGGGTCAAACCACGTCAAGTGGTCCATGAAAATTTCGGAAATCACCGATTTTGAAACTTAGCAGTTCATTAGGAAGGGGATCAGAAGCATACCTCGTGGTATAAATATTTCTTCAAAATTATATTTTTTGTTAAAGTTATTGAAGGTTGAAATTTAGTGCAGTATAAAATTGTAAAAGTCAAAGGAAAATGGTCTTGCTATATTATATTAATAAATGTTTAAATAATAATATTTTACATAAATTTTTGTTAAACAATTGAAATTATTCATCTGTTCTTCACATTAAAAAAACTGAAAAGATTCACCTTTAATAATCTGCAAAAAAAATTTTGTTCATTCATACCGTTCCAAGGATATTGAATTTTTTGTCCCCCTACCGCTTTTAAAACGTATGGCACATCCATCGTTAATTAAACATTATAATTTTAAAACAAATATTTATCTTCGACTTCAAAATGGGTTCCATTTAAACGAATACAAGCAAGCTAACGCTTGATTCAATTTTCCATACACTTGTCTCAGTCTAGTCTCGGTTGGGATGGCCTTTAGTGCCTTCAGCGTATTTTGGTTTTTTTCGATTTCGGCTAATTTTTTGTAGTCCCCGTCGCTAGATTGTCTGCCAGTTTCGACGTTATGATATTGAGTTGCTCTGCTATGTCTATGATGCCCACACGTCGATTTTCAAGCACATTTTCTTAAATATTTTTTTTCTGTTTTCATCATCGACAAATGGGAACGGACAACCCACATTAGGCGACGACTTCATGATCTGCATTGATTGCTTTCTGCCGTTCAAATATTTTTTTTAGAATTACAAATTTTGTATACTTTATTTGAAATAGTGAAAAAGTATTTCACATATAAAAAGTATCAAAAACTAAAAATATCACTGTCTTATCACTCGCACCGCGTACTTTCCACCCAAATCTCCTCATGTCGTTCATTGCAAAGCGTTTGATGCGTAGCAGCCATAAAATTATGGCTGAAGAAGTAAATATTGTAGTCGCCGTAACCCTTTTTGCGATTTATTGTAATTTAATAAATAGTGCGGATCAGACTGTAAAGCACTCTTCATGCAAACATACAAACAACTTGACGCATACACACATGTGTCGAAAGTACTGTTAACTCTGGCTTGTAAAATGGTTAACGAAAACCATTGTAAGCGCCAACAAACTAGCAACAATAGCAACAAACGTCGCTCATGTGTAGCAACTGAGTATGGAAACAAAGGTATGTATGTAGATATGTATGTAAGTGTATGCTCTAAACTATATTTCGGCTTCATATTTGTGTCTCGACACTGATTGCTGCGTTCGCAATCCTTTTTGGCGCACACCAGTCAACCGGCTAATTCAGCGCTTTTCTTAAATTATTACAGCAAGTATATTCATATGTACATATATGTATTCTAAAGCATAACAAAACTGTTATTTTTGCAAGCACTGCTAACATGACTAGGCAATCACTGCGTTGGATTGCAACAAAAGGCGTCTACTCCAACCTGGGTGTATTCTGGATTTGGGACACTGGTTGTTTGGCTATTAGAATTGAAGTTAATCCTATGTTAGTTTCTCAGTGCAGCCACTAGACTGTTTCCAGTTATGGATATGCAGTGTGGAATGATTGAAGACACTCAGCAAAATATTTGAAAGATTTGAAAAATTTGAAAGATCCTTATATTCTCCCTTTACACACCGATGCCACGAAAAAGATTTGTGATATATATTTTTTGAACAGATACCCCAAATAATATTGAGAAATGTTACCGCCTTGACAGTTCTTGGCTGCATCTTATTTCAGGTGCGATGCACTTAAGTTGCCCAGGAAGCCATTAAGATCACTCACCGACTGATTACGATCCCCAACTTAACGCAGATTTTCTCTGGCGACCTAAGTCTGTTTGGATCAGAAAGTAACTAGTAGTAAGCTTTAAATGAAGATTAGGGAAAAGGTGAGCCACGTTATGTTTTTGTATGTCAATTAACACCTTGTATGTTCTAACTTGACATGTGGTTCTCAGATAAAATGGTTTCATCTGTTCTGAAACACCTCCAACAATTTATACCCCAAGTTCCGTTGCTCTTAATTCGATACTAAAACCGGTAAGACTTCATCTAAGATGGACAACTCTCAGAAACTGTCCAGGTATTTCTAAACACAACCAAATACGCCTAGGTTAGCTGCAGATACCTGATGGTTTTTTCTCTGCTGTCGCGTTCCCCACAAGTATAAAAGTATATACGGGTAGAATAATGCACTCCCACGAAAGTAGAATTAGGATTTTGCCTACAAGGTTCTCGTAATCTCAAAGGTTAGTTTTAGGTTTATTTTCAGAACAAGACACTGCTAATCATTTTAGGCTAACAATTTTACACCAACCTTTCCTTGGTGCTTTAATAAATACTTTCTAAATAAGATAGAAGCAAATAAATCAAATTTAGATCTCTTCAGAGGCATTCAAGATTATGAAGTCAGGGAAACAGTCTCGAAATAGTCACTTAGAATTGTAGCAAATTTATCGGCTTACGTCGACCGTGCTTGGGACTCAAGAAGACTTTTAAACACCAACTATCATAGAAATAGAGTTCATTGTTCTTCATTTACCAACCCTAGTTTAACTTTTTGTGAACCAGTCAGTTGAATAGCCCTACTTAGAAATAAACTATATCGAAAATGAATAATACATGCTTAAAACTCTCTACAAAAACAGTAATGATATAACCCGAGAATTCCGAGATAGATTTAGAAAAATCACCAAGAATTCCTAAGACATAAAATTGTCCGGTATTTCGTTGAACCCTTCTCATTAAACAAGTGGTTCTGAGAGACCTATGAAACCAAACCTCAAATAAGAATGAGTTGGAATTTAATTGCTAGTTGAACTTCAAATATCGTTTATGGACTAGTTCCAACCCTGTATAATCTTCTTCTTCTGTACTGGCGTATTCAACGCTTACGCGGTTATATCCGAGTTAACAACAGCGGGCTAGTCGTTCCTTCTTCTCGCTATTTTGGGCCAATTTGACATACCAAATGCAGCCGAACCTTCTGCATCTGATCTCTCCAACAGAGTGGAGGTTTTCCTTTTCCTCTGATTCCACCGGCGGTTACTAAAACGAAAACCTTCAAAACTGGAGTGTTCTCTTCCATCCGGAAACATGACCTACCCAGCGAAGCCGCTGTATCTTGGTACTATGTATGTAAATGAAACCGAATATCTCGTACGTCGTTCCATAGACTAGGGTGCTTCTGGATAAGCAGTTACAGTTGTAGGACTTTACCCAATTCTTACGCTTGCGTCCTCGCGCACCCTTAAAACGTGAGTAAGCCTTGTGGAAGATAAACTAGCAAACCCTTGTGAAACCTTGGTTCACGGCTAAAAGGGAGGAAGCTTCAGCGGAGCCACTTCGACATATTCGGTTTAAGGGTTCGCTTAAGTCTAATGTGAAAGGTAAATAAGAATGGATAGTATTTTTTTTTAACCTCAACTAATTCTTGAAATTAGGTATTTTCAAATTATAAAGTTTAAAAGTCAATTTGATTAAGTCATTTCGACAGTGTATTCGTAAGGCCAATGCGTCTAACACACACCAAGAACAACTCAATTTCTCTGCGACTAACGCTCTAAATTACGGCAACGTGAGCATTGTAAAGTAACGCTTAAGCTTTCCATTTCTGGGATATTAGCTTCCCGCACCGCGAAACAATAAGCAAGACTCTCCATTGGCATATGAGTATGTAACTCAACCGCTGAGCCATTTACCCTTTGATTCATGCTTTTAACCAATACCAAGGAATATCTGCACAGCATTTTTATGGTCGCGTATGTGTGGTCGCCGCGACCGCCGATATATAGGCAGAGCTAGAAGAAGAGGGAGAGTGGTGATCAGACGTTAGAGCCGGGAGCCGGCTAAAGACTAATTTTATGATGCGAAGAGAAGCACCAAAAATTGTGGCTACGAAGAAAATGAAAGTACATGCAAAGCTTCGCAGTAAGCGAGCTAACTGTATGCCTGTGTATGTGTGTTCGGCTCACACCTTCCGCCGGCGAAACCCCCAAATGTAGACTGTCTATAAGGGATTTAAAATTGTTATATTTTGTAGTGAAGCATTTATTGTGCTTTGTAGTAGCCCGATATTATTACATGCCTGCTTTTTGTTGTAGTTTTATTGTTGTTATTCATTGTGGTATTCGCATGAAATTGGTATGGAAAATAAATTGCGCTCGCTAAATGCACAGTACGCCGAGTGATGGTAGCCGAAATGATTATTACACCGCCACCGCCACCGCCGGCGAAGAGCTCGGTAGTCGGCTGCTTTATTGGCTGGATGAATAGATGAGGCTATAAAATGTGAATGAGAATGCAACCCTGAAATCGTATCGTGTGTCCGTCGAATTCGATTGTTACATAGTTTGCCCGGTTGCCAAGCGTTTGTGTAGTGCGGCAAACACATATGCGTCCACTGCCCCCCTACACACATGCTAAGCCCAAGGTGTATAGAAGTCTTGATGCGAAAAGGACTGTTTCTTGTGTTATCCTTGTAAGCGCATGCCATATCCTATATGGTGTATAATTGTTAAGATTTCCTTACTCAAATTTATTGTGTTGTTTTATTGTGCGAATAGTTTGCCCATCCCGCCGCTCACTTCCCACTCACCGTCGCTAATTCAAAATAATAGTTTTGTGTTGCTTTTGCATTGTTTGTTGTCCTTTGGCGTTGTTGTTGCTTTGGTCTGTGTAATTTGCATTTGGTCCCGGCTTAGCGCTTCACATGCTCTTCTTCTCTCTTCTTCTCCCTACCGCAAAGGCCGCAACGCGCCATAATTTCTGATTATAAGTCGAAGTTATGAGGTCGCCTTGGCTGGTGCTGAGATTATGGACTGTGTGGCTTTCTTTGCGCCATAAATATTCGAAAATGGCACTCTAAATTAAATCGTTGGCTAATAATAATAATGAATGTTGATATAAATAAAGCGTCTGTTTAATTGGCAGTGGAGTGGCTTTGGAGAGGGACTTAATCCTTTTTAGGTACATTTTTGGAACAACGCCATTGAGTTAGAGAAATGGAAAAGCGATTTATTTGTTAGTTGAGAATGTATCTAAATGTATGGTTAGAGGAATACGAGTTCATATAATATAGAAAGGATGCTGGAAAATATTCTAAACTTTTTTCTAAAAGAGAGATACCAAACGTAGCAAAGGTACTTATTTTAATAGCGCAGGATCTGAGGTTCAGAGAATATTACCTAAGGAATCTACCTCAAATTTTGACCATGAGTACTCGAAAGCTGAAATATATTTGAACTTAGATAGCGGAGATTATCCTTTTAGTTTAAGATTGCTGAAGTCTTTATAGTCCAGTCATTTAAGCTTAAATTAGGTAAGAATCTCGGAATTCGATATACCAATTTATATCGCTGTAAATACTTATATATTGACACCTTAAAGTTGTCTCAAAACCTACATATGGTAGGGTATACCTACTTTAGGTTGTCAATATACAAGTATTTACAGACATATATATGTGTAAATGGGTATATCGAATTCCGAGGTGAACTTACTATATTGACTGGACTATTAGGCGTGGAGAAGTAGTTCACGAAAAAAGCATACAATCACCAAAAATTATGAAAAAGTACATTCTTGTAAGTTATTTCTGGGTTTAATGAACCATAAACTATCCATCCGTTGAACAATAATTAAACAATAAGTTCATATATGAACTTCAGAGAGAGATAACTACAATATTCACAACAATAACAAACTTTTTGGACGTAAATGTGGCCGTTGGATATCGGAAATTCTATAGAATTTTTTAAGCCAGCTCCCTAATCCCATGAGAGGTTTCACAATTATGTGTGAATCAAAAGCCTCCGCCTAATGAAGTGGATATTTTTAAACGCATAGAACTGGAAGTCAGCTCACTGAAGATCAGTTTCAAAAAATAGAGTTCATAAAGCTATGAGAGAAAATGCTTCTGGGCAAGAGGAAAAAAATGCATCGCGTTGTAACGTAGTAGGTAAAGTGTGCGAAAAAATTAAGATATCGTGATTTTTGTTGTCTAGAGTAACATAAATATTCCAAAATATTATGCTATCGAAAAAAGTTAGCGGTCCTTTCATGCAGCCCACTTTTGTGGAACCATCTTTCGTGGTATATGCAAGAGTTATTTTGGCTGAATTATGGAAATATCGTTGTATAACAGGTCAATTGAAAAGTCCCGGCCAGTGAGCGCCCAAAAGAGGGGGTTTTCGGCGAAAACATCAAAAAATTTATAAAATAATTTTGTGTGACAGTAAAGTGAAGTTGTACGAGATAACAGGGACTCTAAAGATATCAACTGAGCTTCTATGGCATATCATTCACGAATATTTAGATATAAGAAAGCTCTGTGCAAAGTGGATGCCGCGCGAGCTCACTTTTGACCAAAGCCCATGGGAAGTTAATGAATCGGATGGGTCTTTGAAACGTAATAAGCCCGATTTTTTGCGCCGACTTGTAGCAATGGATGAAACATGGCTCCGTCATTTCACTCCGAGGTTCAATCGACAGTCCTCCGAGACACGATGAACCCGCATCAAAGCGTGGAAAAAGCATAGGTCGGCTGGCACAGTTAAGGATAATATTTTAGGATGTGCAAGGAATAGTTTTTATTGGCTACCTTGAAAAGGACTATTAACAAAGAAATTCTGAAATTTTTGAAAAAAATATTTTAAACTCGTCCATTTTCAGTGGCTCCTCGGAAATCGAAAAAAATCCTTCGTCCGAGTCTTGAAAATTTGTATCCGAAAGACATGTGTAAAATTTCATGAAAATCGGTTCAGTAGTTTTCGAGAAATCGTGCCAACCGGCTTCACAGTTTCGAGCAAAATACGTTTAAGGACGACGCCTAGCTAGTCTCGAGCACCAATTTCTCAAGACTGCATCTCCAAAACTATTACTCGGATCAACTTGATCAATTTAGGGCAATAATCTAAAGGGGTTGCAGAATTTAATAAGCAATAAAAAATTCGAATTTTGAAACCTGTTAACCCATGTAACCGCTTAATACTTGGTTCTCCTCGTTTAATAGAAGAATTTTCTCATCCAGGAGCTCAACTAATTCAAACTGTCTGAACCCTACGCAGTGTTCGAAATGACTTCAGCCCAGAAATCGAAAGGAAAAATATGTAGGATTAAAGCTCCAACTTTCTTAATTACAAACCCTAATTGTTCATTTGTTCTAAATAATATCATGCTAAAAATATGATTTTAACGATACAAAAAATATATTGATTTCAATCAAGCACTACTGAATATAAATACTTTGGCTTTCGAAGTCAATAATTAATGATTCCAAAAGTAGATTATGTACTTCCTTACACATTAACACTGCGTGACACATTCGTTTTGATAAGCTCATCGTAATTATTGCTGACTTTAATTATAGCGAACCATTTCATATCAAAACGCATTAAAATTAACAATATTATCGGCATGCAACCCTACCAAATTAACCGCTGAGGGCGCATAAAAGTAATAGGCATTAACGACAACGAAAGCAAAGGCTTTAATCAGCGCTTATTAAGGGGAGCACCATTTCACCAGACATACATAAATACAAATCTATAAATGAACACGTATGTGGTGTGATAAAAGGAAATGACATGGTTTGGCACAGTGAACTGGTAAATAACGGTGCGTGACCGCGCATCGCTTTAATTTCGACAGGCAGCAAAAAACAATAGCAAATAATATTAAATCAAAATGGTGGCAGGAGAAAGCCTAAAAGCTAAATGACAATCAGCGTTAAGCGAAATGCGCTCGGCCGCTCAAAATATTTGATTAACCCTTGGCATTGCCAGCGCAACAACACAAATAACAACCAGCAATTCCACAACCCTTTGCCGTTGACAAGTGAATAAGTGAGTGGGATCACACGAACACACATGACACAGACATATTTCCCCCACGCGCTCCCCTTGACTAACGCCCAACCTTTTGGTTTTGGATCTTAAGGCCATTTGACGAGTTAATAACCCTTTTAACGCGTGTGAATCGTGCGCCACCAAATGCAGCAGGTGGAACTGTAGTGACTAAATGTGGCATTGTATTGTGTTGGGCTGGGATTTGGGGAAAAGGCGCGCGCGTTGCAAGCTTAAGTGGCTTGGACACCCTTTCGCTGGTCAACTCACATATAATTTTTGTGTCGGGCAAAACATTCACTCGCTAGCTCGCTCACTAATTAAATTGTACAGTTGTGGCAGGCGCATTTGGACAGTCACCAATGTGGACGCGCGGCATACACGCATATGGATGGCGGCGCTTAATTGAAAGAAGTCACGTGATGTGAATCTCAAAGTGACCGCAGACGCGCTAGCCAACAAAATAACGGCAATGTTTTAATAGAAGGCGCATAAAAGCCGATAAGCATGAAAGTGGTAAATTGGAAAAGTGCAGAAAAGGATTAGAGGTCGAGCATAACGGTTGTCAATGAAAGCACCGTTAACTGTTTGGACAGTGGGGGTTAAGTGCTCGCCACAAGGATTTAGTAAGATTCCGAATAAGACTTTGATTTGGTTTCGACTGGTCAAACACCAGCTATAAACCTGCAAACAAATATTATAGTTGTTATGGTGTGGATGGAGAGCAACTTGTAAGACATTTAAAATTCATTTGAAATGTTCGAATTAAATCAAAAGAAAACTCACACCGAAGGGAGTCACAACCGAAAGTTTACCGACAGTGTGTGTGTGCCAAATATCCCGAACATCCATTAAGTTGTTAAACAAGACAAACAACAAGAGAGGCGGACCGCATACATGTGACCTAACAACGCACAAACGGCTGCAGAAACACAGAGTGCCCCACGCCACTTTAATTAACTTAAGAATTTGCATTTCTTTAGCTGCAATGCGCCGTTATTTGTAAGGCATCATAAAAAGGACGACAGCAAGCAACAAAGCGGACCCCTACCAACCACCCAGCACTCCAACCCATGTCCGAGCAACGTTTATGCAATCATCAATGCGTCGTCAAAGTGACCACAAGCGTCCAACCGCAGTCGCAGGCGACCAACAGTCTGTGAGACCGCATCGGCCGCCGCCGTCGATGACGAAAACATCTTAAAGAATTTGTAAAGCCAAAGCAAAGACGTTGTAGTCTCACACCGAGCTAGACACTGCCGCAGCGTCCATTTGCAATACAAATGTAAGTATGCGTCCGCCTTCACTTTGCCTACTTAACACGCCCAGTAAGCGCTCGGTTAAGTGGGTCCAACGGATCAGGGGTTGGGGAGTTTCGACTCAGAAGCCTGTAAAGTTTACCAGCTTAAACTTATATAAAGAAATTTTATGACGCAGCAGCGGCGTGAAGTAACCACAGCAAAGCCAAGCTGTTGCACGTGTGGCATATGGATGAAACGGCTGAAACCCTAACCGGGTACATACTCAACCATTCATCCGTTGGACCATCATATCGTGCCATCTTATATGCTTATATTAATGCACACAAGCATCTGGGTATATGCCTTGGAATGTGTGTTGGCGCACGATTTGCATAGATTGGAGTGTTTTGAATATGAAATCAACATCAACTTGCCGATAAACCCATACACACGTGATGCGGGTGTGGGTTAAGTGATTGAAAAGCAATGGCAAAGGTTTCCTTGATAATCTGCAATCGTCTTGTAAATTTCTTACTTTCCTTCCGCCTACCCCCAACCGCTCATTTACAGTTGTCAAAGCCAAATGCGCGCTCACTCATTCCACACGTCAGCTGCCGGTTGCTTCTCCTTCGCTTTTGCTTAGGTTTCTTATTTTGTAGCTCGTTTGCATATGCAATCAGCAAATCTGCACAGTCATCTGGTTGTCTCGAGCAAATTTTTGCACGACTTTGAGGTTAAGGTGAAAACAATTTAATTCAATAATCAAGCAAATTTGAAAAAATAAATAAATTAGAAATTTGCAATCTGTTCATGATGGCGATGGTGGCTGCAAGGGGCTTTGGAGATTTTGCAAATTAAAAATTAGCTGACAAGATATTTTGATGCGTGCCACAAATTGATATACCATAGTATATACATATGTAAATGTATGTGTTTTTATGTATATTACCACACACAACTTGGAAATCATTTATTTACGCATACATATAATAAGAAAAATCAACGGTTTGATGTGGTTTGTGGGCCGGTGGAATCATCGTTCCATATTTCTTCAAAAATGATGCCGGTGAGTACGTCAATGGCCACAGTTACGCGCATGATAAGTGACTATTTGATGCTTGAAATTGAAACTCGTGATCTCAGGGACATTTGGTTTCAACAAGATGGCGCCACTTCTCACACATCGCATCAATGAATGGCTTTATTGAGAATACATTTCGGGGAAGAGATAATTTCGTGTTTTGGGCCTGTCGATGCGCCACCAAGACGGTGTGATATCGCACCATTAGACTTTTTCCTGCGGGGATATGCAAAGTCTAAATTCTATGCGGGCAATCCCGCTTCGGTTATATGAAATTAGCCACGAAATTTGCTTCCAATTTCACAGAAGGAAACATCGGAGACCCTATTAGTATTACCGGCTTAGTTTATTTCGCTCTGCCCGTCCACCTGTTAATATTTTAGTTCCTCAGTTTTTGAGATATCGAACTAACTTTACTTTTACTTTTCTTAAGAAGCAAGAAGCTTCTCATTTATTGAAGCGGCCATACATACTGTGTGATTGGTATCAAGTGCTTGTATAGAAAATTATTCATTTAAAGAGATATCTTCTCGAAACGTAGCATCAGTTATTGTCCGACGTAACGGTGCAATCTATAATTTTCTCTTTTTTTTCCGAAAGACATGACAAACGGATCAAGGGGAGAGGAAACGATTCAAGTCGAAGAGAAACACGCACGCTTTTTACTCACATAGTCTCCAAAGGACTACAGGACGGCTGTTGGCCTTGTGGCAGGTCACTAAAGTGGTTAGAAAGTAGGCATTAGAAGCATTGCTTCCGTTTAACCTTATCTAAAACTAGTCTCAGACATTTAGAAGCTTACCAGGTCAAGGGTCCAGTTGACGTATCAAATCGTTCTTAAAATTCGCATAAAGCGTTGACGTCTTGTAAGCTCAAATTATCCTGAACCTCCATATGGCATTTCTAAACGCCAGAAGATCTATGTATGGCGTGATAGCCGGTCGGTATAACCTTACTTAACCTAACCTAAGCTGAGATAAGAAAACCATAATCTAGTGAGGCAGCTGGACTTACTCTTCCGTAACACTATATATTCGTGAATTTCGGAATTAATTTTGATAGCCATAATGTTCACACTGATTTGAGTAAAGGAAATTTCAAATCTCAATCAAAAATATTTCCCAAATATGTTTTGAAAATGGTAATAATTTTCAAGATTAGCTATAAACATGTGGGTCAAATTTTATAAAGGCGAACTTCCCGTACTATGGTGAAAACAAAAATTCAATTAGTTTTTGCAATATTAAAATATTAAAGACAACGATTCTATCCGACAACATCAACTTTTATAAAAAATAATATATAACTTAACCCCCAACGCAATTTCCCAGTGAAGATGAATCGTTGCGGTTAATCACAATTGTCGCGTTTTCGCTTTTAAACATTCGCGATAACCACTTTTTTTCTTTTTGTGGCAAATAAAAACAAGGCAAACGTTCCCGCGGTTACCACAGTGCAAACACAAATATTGTTTACCTCCCCTCACCACAGCGCCACAATGAGCCGTGCACACTTCAGGGGACATGTCAGCACAGAACATATACCAATTTGTACCGGAGGCGGTGAAATATGCATAGAACAAGGTAAACACCAACAACAGCAGGTCACGCCAACAGGAGGGCAGGAAGACACGGCGACTGCCATGAAGCGCTGCGTGCGGCATCGTATGTCAAAATAAACAAGTTCATGTCATTGCAGAAATTTCATTTAATTTGCTTTGGCGTGTGGTTGTCGCGAGGAACAAGCGCAAATACACACATATGTATGTGTGCATGTATGTGTGGGTGGGGGTACAAATGTTGACTGCGTTAAATGAATAAAAGTGAAAAATGGCTAAGGACTTGACAGCGGAGCGGAAGCGGAAGCGCTCAAGCGACCAGGGCACCCAACGAGCCGCTGGTGGTATTCGCGAACTCTCACACACTCCTATAACCGTTATGTCGGTATGTGTATGCATGTATGACTGTTTATGAGCAAACCTTCATCGCGAAAGCAGCCACGTAAAAATCCGCGTTCAACGGAATTTCGCGGACGACTGAACCTGAGCCCAAACGCAACCTGCACACGCGCCCTTCCCTTCTATTGTCTTTTTTCTGCCTTCAGGAAGGCGTTCAAATTGCAAATTACCGCCGCTGATGAGGGCAGCGTTGCCGCGGAAGCGAAAAATTATGCGTTTTATAAATATGACTTCGCGGGAGGCACATGCCAACAACAAAAATGAACGCTAATTTCTGATAATGTGTGTGTGTATGTGTATGCGCGTGGGTTGTTTGTCATTTTCGCAAAGGGTCGCTGATTTTCCGTTCCGTTATTATGCGTATTGACAATTTTCGCAAATTTTGTAATTTTTTTCTTCCGTTATTTTTTTACCGCTGTTCATTTTTTTGATAGCATTGATGTTGTTGCTGTTGTTATTCTCTTAGTCATGTGGTAATTGGATAATGCGATACTTTGGTGTGATTTGAGGCGCGTTAAGTGAATTAGATTGGTTGTTCAAGGTAAGGAAGATAGATGGAAGAGCAAATTAATATATTTTTGTAATAATGAAAATGTGACATATGCAGGCGCAGACAGAAAAATACGATATAAGGGTACTAAGTGAGGTATAGAGATCAAACTGTGAAGTGGTAATAGAAAATATAAAATCGTGCCCTGCATCATCTTGAATTTCGTATATCAATTTTCGCAAACCCGAACCAAATTTGGTCACTACGTATTGCTCCCTCAGTTTGTCCGATTATTTTCTATCTACGTTGGTATTCAATATATATTTTCAGTTGAAGTTTCTTTTTGAACAAAACACAACAACAGGATATTCTGAGAGGAACGATATCTAAAACTCTTCCGACGAGTTCGAAATTATTCACGAGTGAATGCTGTCTTCTCTCTTATCATCGCCAATGAAATTTTCCATTAAGTAGTCTGTCATATTAATGAACTCGAAGCAAATAATTAAACTCATCCTTCAATTTCATGGGGTCCAGGTCATTTACAAGTTGGACATAACACTCAAGCACCCTATCAGGTACAAACCCTAGAGTTATTGTCTGTGAAATGCCTTTCTTATATAAGTATACTCATCCAGAACATCTCAGCCAAGAGCTAGTGAAACTTAGTTATTTTTCCAATGTTTTAATATTTCAAAGCTGAGTAGGAAAATTCAAGTTTTTGGTTTATGTCATATATGTCATTGACGAAACGGAAACGACAATACTTTTGGAAAAAGTATTTTTGTGTGGAGTTTGTTGGAGTGATCTTCCTAACGGACGTTTCAAAGCTTGGGAAGAAGGTTGGTGGAGGAGTGTATTGTCAGAAGCTCTCTATCAACTTCAGTTCCAAATTTCCTGACTAATGCAGTATTTTTCAAGCAAGATTGCTGTCATAAAGATAGCATTAGTTTTACTGATTCGAAGTGCAGCCACCTTCAGAGAAGTTACTATCTTCTGTAATAGCATGGCGGCGATACTAGCCTTGAGCTCACTAACCGTGCGTTCATGGCTGGTTAAGAAATGCATAACCTCATTATCAATGGCATCGCGTCACTATGTGGTAAGACTAGGGTACTAAGTCACAGAGGTATCACAGGTAGCTGTAAAGCTGATGAGCTGGCACGGAAGCGTACCCTAGCCCTACTATAAGTAGAATGAGAACGGGTCCTTGCTCCCTTCTTCTTCTGTGATTATAGCTTAAAAACTAGAGACACACTTTAAAATACCCCATCAAAGTGACGGGAATAGAAAATAAATGCTTGAGCAAATTTCTATTAGTCACCTTTGTTAACTTATAAGATCGGACAAAGGAGTTGTAGCCAAAGTTTTATGGTGAAAGTTTAAGATGAACATTTTCTAGCTAAGCGAACGTGGCAAAAGTGTCGTGCATCACTCCAAAGTGTTGACTTGGGCGAAGAACGTCCTGGATGACCAAAAAAGTTGTAAGGTAAGGAACTAGAACCATTCGTCGATAAAGATTGTTGCCAAAAACAAAAACACTCTCAGAATCTTTGGAGGTCACTACAGCAGCTAAAAATACAGCTTGAACGCTACCTAAAAAAAAGTTATTTTTGCATGAGATTGTGGCTGGTAATGAAAAAGAGATCAATTACAACTCTAAACGCAGAAAATCATACACGAAACCTGACCAACCCAACGGGAAAGCCGAAAGTATTATACTTTCTTGTATTAGCGAAGATTTTTAGGATAAGCTCTGAACAATAGAGCAATTTACTGTAAGGGGGCTTCCCCACAAAGATTGGCTTATGAACATGTGGTGAAAACCTAATGTTATTTTCGGTAAAACGACAGTCATCCTTAAGTATCCATATTAATTGAGTAAATGTGAAAAGTAACAATAATTAAGGAAACCCATCCTCGGGTAAAAAACAGCCTTTCTTCAACAATATAAAAATGAAATATTTTATTATAGAAGAATTTTCAATTCTTACAAACATACATACACTATTAACAAAGAAATTCTGAAATTTTTGGAAAAAAAGTACTTTAAACTCGGCGATTGCGACGCCATTTCCGACCCTGCGGAAAATATATGCGCTCGCGTTGGCAAGATAACTTCTTGCAAGAAAGTGAAAAAATGAGTGCTTTAATTAAAACCTTAACTTAGAACTTGGTCGAAAGGAAAAAAAACTGAAAATTGGATTTTTGGCAAACATTTTTACAAAAAAATTAAAATATTCAGTGAAAATTTCGATAAATTGTTTTTTCAAATAGTTGTAATCGAAAAAAAATCCTTCGTCCAAGTTTTTAAGACCTGTGTAAGATTTTATGAAGATCGGTTAAAAAGTTCTCAAGAAATCTTCCCAACCGACTTCAAAAACATAGTTCCGAAAAAAACGCGTTTAAAGTAAATGTACTTAGCCTAGCTAACCTCGAGCGCACAAGTTCAAGGACCAACTAGAAAACTTAGGACAAACATATGCATAACAATTTTTTCAAAAAATACAGGCATTACTTAGTGAGATTTTTGAATATCTGTTGAGATTTTCCAGAGTTTGTGTATGAATTAGAAAATTATTCGAAGTTTGAGAGATAATTTATTTTAAATGGTACCGCTTTAATTTCTTTTTAAACCAGTCATACTTGTTAAAAACCTCATACGAGTATATATGTATATATAGTATATATGATAATGAACAACAATAAATATATAGTTGATAATTGATATGTAATTAAAACAAATGATTATAATTAATAATATTTAAATAATTTTTCAATTTATTTCACTCACCTTTGGTTTCCACATATTAGCTCCATTATTGCGCTTGCGATTAAATTGCTCCGATTGCTGAATGATTGACTGCTAACTCGCGAATTACACTCAATTAATACTAATAACGAAGTAAACCCGAAACGCGACGCCTAAGCCACATTAGCCGACACAAATCTGCATAATAAAGCAGCAACTACGCACATAGAGATTAACACTCACACAAACACTCGCGGCAGCAATTAATTAACACTTCGCACACATTTAAAACTTTATGCTTATTTAATTGATTTTATTGAGATATTGATTAATAAAAATAAATATAAAAGCGAACGGATTTACTTTAATTATGGCGCAATTTTTTCAATTGGAATGCCTTTATATACAGATATATTAAAAATAAAAGCTTTTATTTTTTTAACACGGTTTTTTAAACTTGAACTTTTTTTTTAAAAAACAATTTTTTCTTATTTCTTCTTATTAACTTTAAATTCGGTTTATTTAAAAAAAAAAACACTAAACTTTGACTACAAAGCTGTAGACACAAACTAAACTGGCCATCTGATATTAAAAAACACTTAACACTTTTTTCACTTTTATAAAATATTGCCTTTATTGCATCACATTTTCTTCATTTAATTTAGGCACAAATTATAATGACCATTTTTGATTAAAAACACTTAACACTATTTCACTTTAATAAAATATTGCCTTTTTACCTATCACATTTTTTTACTTTCATTTAAATTTAGAACACACCTTTTATTTATTATCGCATAAACCGATTTATTTAACCGATATTGATTGCAGCAACAACACTGTAGTGACCTTGTTGAAAACACCGAGCTGGAAACACTTAATTGACACGCATTAATTTTGGGCCCACTAGTGTGGCGACCATTTTGCTATTGGAAACTGCACGTAGCATAAAGGAGACTTTTATTTTCGCACACTTTTGCTTTTATAGCAACTATGCTTCAACACTTTCATTACACGACGCGACTTGATAGGATTACTTTAACATATATTTACATATTTCACACTTTTCACACATTTTACACTATATGTATAAGCGCATTAAAGGACCACGAATCACAACATTAAACACTAACACCCGAACGAAGCGACAACCGATTTGCAACTAATCCACTTGCATTTGCTGT
The DNA here is from genome assembly GCF_024586455.1 of Bactrocera neohumeralis. Lineage (NCBI taxonomy): Eukaryota > Metazoa > Arthropoda > Insecta > Diptera > Tephritidae > Bactrocera > Bactrocera neohumeralis. The sequence continues at coordinate 36,809,327 of NC_065922.1, read as the reverse complement.
TCGTTTACTCGCTGAAACAATGAAGTGATCGCACTTTTGAGTGAAATTTGGAGTTTCTTAAGAGTTCGTTGTTCTTTGAGAGCTAAAACGAAAAAAAAGAAGAAATTAAAATTTAATAAGAAAACGAATTAATAAAAAAATTAAAGAATAAAAATAAGAAATAATTAAAATTTAAAAAATATATAAAAAAATTATGGAATTTATAAAAGAAATAAAAATAGTTTTAAGTCGAAATGACAGTTAATATAAAAATATTGTTTCAAGTTATTTTAAAATAAAACAAGCAAATCGGTCAGTCTGCATATCAGCAGTATGCTATAGTGGTCCGATCTAAACAATTCTTTCGAAAATTGTATTGCTGCTTTGGACAATAATTCATGCCAAATTTGGTGAAAATACAAGGTGGGTTCCAAAGAAAATAGGACTTAAAAAAACAGAACAAATGGTTTTTTCGTCAAAATCGATTTATTTTATTCAAAATAGTCTCCTTCTGCTTCAATACAGCTTTTTGCACAGTCCAAAAGCATGTCGAACGAGTGTTTTTAGCTCGTTGGCCGATATGGCCGCCAGTAAGGCGGTGCAAGCCTTTTTCCATTCATGGGCAAAAGCATTTTTCCGAAAGGGAAGAAGTCGCACGGTGCGATATCAGGTGAATACGAGAAGTAGTTAATGGTTAAAATGTGATTTTTGGTCAAATAATCGGTCACAAGCGTCGATCGATGAGACGGCGCATTATCATGCAACAAACGCCAACTTTCATCTTCGCGATATTCGGGCCGAACACGTCGAATACGGCGCACCAAACGCTTCAAAACTCCAAGGTAGAATACCGCATTAACGTTTTGGCCGGGTGGAATAATTTCTTTGTGGACAATACCATTGGAATCATAAAAACAAATCAGCATTGTCTTCACTTTTGACTTCTCCATGCGCGATTTTTTGAGTTTCGGCTCGTCCAGTGCCTTCCATTCAGTACTCGGTATCATATTGGAAACACTACGTTTCATCACCAGTCACAATATTGTAAAGGAGGTTTTTGTCCTTTTTGACCTCTTCAGTGATGTCCTTCGAAAGTTGGATTCTGAGCGATTTTTGGTCGTCAGTTAATTTGTGCGGAACAAACCGTGCACACACCTTTCGTAAGCCCAAATGTTCGGTCAAAATGCGATAAATCGATGTTTTTTAGATGTTCAATTCCATTTCCATGAATTTCATTGATGATTTCGGCTGATTTTTGATGAAATCACGCACAGTTTTGATGGAATTTCCGGTGATCACGGATTTTGATTGGCCCACATGTTGATCGTCATTTATGTTCCCAAGACCCAAAAGTTGATACCACTCGTGCACTCGGCTACGGGATGGGCAATCATCGTCATAAACTCATCAATTGAAAAGTTTCGGTAAAAGTTTTACCAATTTTAAAACAAAATTTAATGTTGGCTCTTTGTACGAAGCTCATTTTCGCACCGATAACACAAACATATCGTACTGACACTTAAAACGCAATAACTTCACTTCCAATCAATGAAATGTCATGAAGTTCTCACTGGACAATCGATAAAGATAGCAGATTCTAACGCACCAGACATATAGATGGCGCCACCAGGGGGTCCTGCTTACTTTAGAATGCACTTTGTATCTTATCAAATGAAAAAGTTTTCTATACAAGGACTTGATTCCGATCGTTCAATTTGTATGGCCGCTATATGTTACAGTGGTTCGATATCGGCGGTTCCGCCAAATAAGCAGGTTCTTGGGAAAAATTTCAGTTCGATATCTCAAAAACTGAAGTACTGGCTTGCGTATTTACAAACAGACAGAAGGACATGGCTAAATCAGCTCAGCACGTCACGCTGATCTTTAAAATAAAAACGTTCTTCTGTTACAAACTCCATGACAAACTTAATATCCCCTGTTCGGATATTGAATACTCTAAGCAAATAAAAACTACTTAAAAACCCTCTACTCTCATCTTCAATTTAAAATTTAAAGTATATTAAGCAAGTCCCAAGCAACAGCAAACACGTTCGCCTACCATTCGTGATTTATGCCAAAGTAAATGTATGAGGCAATCTTAAAATAACGTCGACTCACCACTTCGCTACGCATAAATCAATTTCGTTCGATAGGTTTCAAGCCACCTCTGCGAACCCCAAACGGACGCGTCTTAACCAAGCTACTGCTTCAGCCAAACACCTGCCGCCAACGCTGTCAATATCGAATTGCCCATGGAATTGCCAAAACGCGTGCACGCCCTCACACACACAAGTTCAACAGCTGTTTGTTGTGTATAAAAATTTGGGTTGCTTGCGGCGGAAGGGACTATAATTCATAACGGAAATGTCATCATGACGAGCCCGTAAAGGTTCGATTACGCATTGCGATGCTGTTGTTAAAGTGCTGTTTTGTGGTGTTTTGGGGGTGTAGCGAGAAACATTTTGTGGGAAAGGTGACACAGGTGTAACGAGCCAATCGCCGGAAGCGCCTTTAAAAGCTCGTATACATATACATACATTCAATATCGGTTTTCCTTAATATTGAGAAGCTTGTTAAAATGCCTTATTGGCTTTAAGACTAAACAGACTTAGAAAACTTGTAAATTATTGAGCTGATATTGACAAACAAATCATACAATGTCTGATGAAGTGAGATCCAAGACGCTTTAGCCTCTCGAAAAGGCGGATGTTTTGCGATCATTCTTCATTTTCAGCTGCGAAAATATCGGAATCTCAACCAATCAATATCAAATAGTAAGGACCAAGAAGTTTTATGCAATCGAATCAGTGAATATCGCTCTCAAGTATGTTATTCAACGAAGACCTAACCCCTCTAAGAATAACAATCTGATATAGGCAATTGCATTGAACTCTAATTTTTATGCGAGGACTATTTCTCAAGATAATTTTAGGATTTTCTAACGGGTTTTTAAACCCCAAACGTTAGCAATCGACCACAACACGTACGGGATTGGATAGATAACGAGAGCTGAATAGGGAAGTGAGACGCATTTGCAGACAAAACAAGAGAGAGGCCGAGATGCGTGAGTATGAAGTGCTTGACAAGCTGGCCAACAGGGCTAACGATCGAAAATTCTACGAAAAGATGCGCGGACTAACAGAAGGTTTGAAGACCAAAGCATACAGAACTCAAGGAGGTGATCTAGATGGTGAACCCGATTCCCCAATCGATGACGATGGAGCGGACGTTCCATTGCCCGACCATGAAGAAGTTCGAATAGCAATTACCCGTCTGAAGAACAAAAAAGCGGCGGGGCCGATGGATTGCCGGCCGAGCTATTCAAATACGGCGGCGAAGAACTGATAAGAAGCATGTATTAGTTTCTTCCTTTGCACAAAGCACTAAAATGGAGATCCCACCAGATTGTGGGATTACCAACTACCGTGGCATAAGCCTCCTCGACATCGCAAGGTTTTATCGAGCGATTGTGTGAAGAACTGAAGCCCACAGTCAACAAACTGACCTGGAAAGTCTACAATCGACCAGATTTTCACCATGCGCCAAATCTTGGAAAATATCCGCGAAAGGAAGATCGCTCAATGTCGCTATGTCTGGCGGGATGGTATAAACTCGGCTATAACCGCGTCATCGGTGTCTACGCCAATAAAGAAGAAGAAGAAACGTTAGCATGCAAAAAATGCAATAACTCAATACAACACTCTCAGAACAATAGCTTAAGTTCATGGGTGCGACTAGCATAAAAGCCTGAGTTGCTGAACCCTAAGGTTCCGGCATAGCCATATTTGAAAACAAGTATTTTTCTTGATTAACACTTGCCTAAGAAACCTCATTCGAAGTCGGGTCTCATATACCCCACAAAAGCTCTTCTAAACCCCATGTTGATCGGGTTAAAGAACTTATGTATATGTAGAAGTAGGTTAAGTAGTAAGGTCGATCCTGTCACAAGCGCCAACAGGGATCTCACTTGGACAACTTAATACACCGGTTCGTCGTGATACCTAAAACTCATATATCTGTATTGATCACAGGAACCCTCAATCCACAAAGCGCTTTGAGCCCTTCACAAAATTATTGAATCGAGCATGTCTCCTGGTTCGCGGAAGGTATGACTGCTGAGATGTTTCAACCTCGGAACCACGTAGGATAAAATATGTACTTGACTATTTCCACGTCACCTTCTTTCATACTTCTAGAAGTAACAAATTCGGCAATCCCTCCGTTTACTCGAAAAAAATTAAAATTTCAATAGAGAATACACTACAGCGCCACCACTAAACATTCCTGGCCTTTCAGTTATAAGCAAATAATATGTGGCAAGTGACCTTAACTACCGACAAACGCGCAACTCACATGTGCCACGTGGTGCTCCCACTCATGCATACACAACCGAACTCGTAAGTCACTCACTAACGCTCAGCAGCCCTTACTCCCGATGCGCTCGGTCGTTTGCCAATAACAAACTGCTTGCCACATTATTTTCCACTAAAGCCTTTTCCGCCATAATGCACTGTAAATGTCCTTAAAGCCTGCCACACACGTAGCTCTCCTCAGTCTCCTTGTTACTTCTATGTGTGCAAGTCCTGGGGTCCAACTAACAACCTCAAAGTCAACTAACACCCTCCTTCCGCTTGCACTTATGCTGCGTTGGCGTGTGCCCGTTGTTGACTATACTGTTGTTGTTGCTTTTTACATTTATTCAATATCAGTTTAGTCCATATCTACACACATACACACATACGCACGCAGCGAGCGATATGTAATCGATTTTTGATTGAATATTGCCAGGCATCCTGCATGTTTCGAGGCAAGCAAGCACATGCTTGAGTGCCGCGTGTATGTGTGTTGGTATGTGTGCGCTGCATGTGTGTGCCCGTTATAAATTTTCCGCCTTTTCAAATATCAATAACTGTAAATATTATGAACACGTCCTGTGGCAGCAGCGGGTTAAGCTAAGTGAGCCGTGTTGCTACCTCTCTGCCCTCCCCTCTGTCAACCTGCCGCACCCACGTTGCTTTGACACACTAATGTGCAACTAAGCTCCGACTCATATCCACTCCTTGAACCATATAATGTCTCTATGTGTGTAAAGCACCTTGCTATGTTTTCCTCCACCTTGCCCACCCTTTAACCTTCTATTTTGTTCGTACTGGCAACCACATGTGCCCCAGTGGCAAGTGCCATTTTGCTGCCACTTCAAGTGAGTTCGGTCCTACATTGCCTCGCCGTAGTTTTTTCTGCTTTCTTTAATCGATTATGCTTCTTCCGTTCTGCCTTCAGAAAAATATATGAAAAACTGCCGCAACTGTTGGCAAACGTTTAACCCTTCGGCATGCACACACACTTGCATACATATATGAGTATCATAACTGCGCTCAACCCCTTTCGTCAGAGCTATAAAATCGCAATTCTTATAGCCCCCGGTGCGGCGGCGTGTTTTCTCCGCTCAAGCCAGCACTCGTGTGTATGTTTGTATGAGTGCCTTGCTTCGTGCTTCCGCTTGTCCTTCGGTTTGTTACGCCAGCTTATAAGCAGTTATTCTAGCGGCATAAATCCAAATATGATCACTTCATAATTTGACATTGATGGATGATGTGATGGATGGCTGGTCGCTAAGTTGGCTTGCTGGCTCACTCTGCTTTCTTTTTGTGGGTTAAGGGGGTATCCTTCGTTGGATTCTATTTTCGTATGTGCAAACGAGCATTTGTTGCTTTTTATATTGATTATTGTTTTAGTTGATGTTATGGTTGGTTTTGTGGTCCGTATGTTGTTGTTTCGGTTTTGCTATCGTGTCATTCATCCGCATAACGGCACTTTGATGGTTTGATTTGATTCCTCACACGTTGATTGTTTCTCCGTTACTATTTTTCGCTGATGTGTTTTATTTTTGTGTTTTTCTTTGCTTCTTCAAAGACATGGTAATCAATTTTAGTTGATTCCCGAGACACTCTAACTTTGGTGTATTCGTTTCTGAGAGCAGAAACTAGAAATCTTTCGAGGTAAGGACTAAATTGGTTTCATTATATTGTAAGCGTAGATTTACGATCGACTGTTAATCATACCGATTCTACACTTTCCGAGTTATTAATCCGAGCTTTTCGGGGTCCCATTTTTCGTTTATCCGAAAAGCTAATATAATAGATTTTGAACGTATTCAAGACAGTACAGATCTATTTATTTGGGAAGGATTAGAAATAATGCCATATAATTCTTAGCGTGAGGACAGTTGAGACTAAGGGACCCAAAAATCATTGTAGACTCTTCCATATTCACAGAATTAAGTAAATGTTTTCAAACGTCTTCAAAATGTTTATATTTTCCTTTGAAAAGAAACACCCAAGCTATCCACTAAATCTCACGGCCACCCTCAGCTAGGTTAGATTATACTCGTTGGCTGGCTGTCAGACAATACATAGACCTACTAATATTTTGTAAGCCAATCAAAGTTTCAGTTCAGTTCGAGCTCAACAATTCGTAATTCGCTTTTTGCGAAATTTAAGAGAGACTTAATATCAAATTTTGATACTTCAAGGCTTAGAACCCTCCTTGATAACTAAGATGAGTTATTGATAACGCCAGGCTGAAGCAAGCTCGAGCTCAACAATTCGTCATTCGCTTTTTGCGAAGTTTAAGAGAGACTTGATATCAAATTTTGATACTTCAAGGATTAGAACCGCTCCTTTATAACTAAGATGAGTTATTGATAACGCCATACTGAAGCAAGAGATGTAATGCCCATCCGGCTCGCATGTGAAACCAGTAAATCGTAATCTGTCAGTAAACAAACAACCGTCCTGCAGCCCTTTGGAGATCATATGGGCCTTGCCGAAGATCTTGGCGATCTTACATGTTCTTAAGGTGTTCTATCTTAGCCTGATCCGTGTGTCAGCACTATCGGGAAATTCATTGCACATGGTTTTAGCGGCTTAAGTATTTTTTGTACTGATGCGGTAGCTAAACGGATGGCACTTTTGACAACCTCGTCAGTTATTTCTTTACCCGGAATGCTCTTCTGACCGGGAATACAGCAGCCGATTCCCGACAGTCACCAGATCTACTGCCTCTCTGATTCTATGGACATTTATTGACTTAACGGTTTGGTTATTGACGTATATATGGATCTACTTTATGTTGTTTCCAGCATAGTAAGCTATCTCAGCAGCTTTACTAACCGCAAAGACCTCCGCCTTGAAGATACTGCAGTATTCAAATGCAGGCGAACCAAATCGATAACTTCGATTACTTTTTATAATTAAAATTGATCGAATCACATGATAAGAATCGAATGTAAACAACAATCAGGCCTTGATTCAAGAACTTATCCTCATTTGTGAAAAAATAGAGAAAAATATATCACAACGTCTACTATATTATGAACCCTCGTCTAGCACAGATTGATCTCTCAATGTTAAAACACTTCCAGAGTGTTCTGGAGATTATCATTCGTTCCTACCACGAAGTAGAAAATATATAAATAGAGACATTTGCTCTAAAACTTTATTTAATATTTCTAAAGATCTGAATATGATCCAGTGTTCCAGAAAGTATAAAAATTTTACCAAATAACCACTCATTATTGTCTTAGGTTCTTTAAGGTCAATTTGAGTATCTTGTGCATAAGTATTATTTTTATTAAGAAGAGAAACTGCAATGTAGGGTATCAATAGTTCGCCAATACCAAACAATTCCTGTTGCATACGAAATGGACAAGTGAAACACCAATAATACAAGTATTACGGTAAATATGTGTGTAAGCTGTTGATTATGATAGCTCCACGGATGTTCAGAAAATGACAAAAAAGAAAAAAAAGTAGAAAAAATACAAAAGCAACACGCACATTCCACGGAATTCTGCGAAGAAGGGTGTTGATGAGAATGGTGATTGTTGGTGAGTGATGGATATCGATACGCTTGGTTATGGCGATTGCGATGGTTATGTTGCGGCGCTGATGGGGTTTGTGTGCATGCGGCTAATAGATTTTTTTACGACATTGACAATTTTCGCACACGACTGCGAACTGGAAGGGTTATTTCGCAAGGTAATCACTGGAGTTGCGAAATATTATTGCTGTTAGTCGGAGAAGGTGGCAAGTGAGGTGGTGTTTTTTGTTTTTTTTTTTTCAGAAGTTTCAGAGGCTCTTATGGGTGCTTTGAGTTGGAGCAATTTAATTTTATGGCATGGGAAATTGCTAACACAAATAAAAGTTTATTAAATTAACAATAAATGTTGTGGTTTTCAATGCCTATAAAGTTTGTGGTTAAATTAACGGGTTTTGTTATGACTTTTTGATTGCACGATGGTAGTTTGCTGTTGTTTACTGTAGATAACTGTGATTATAAGCTAGCTTTTTGAGAGATATAGAATACTTAAAATCAGATTTAGAGCAACTGTAAAGTGAATTAAGTCTGGTGTTCTGCAAAGAGATGGAGAACCAACAAAATTATTTTACGAAAAAAATATATTATTGCCTTTTCCAGGAAGTGATGTTTGCAGAAGTAATAATATTTTCGGTGTCTTTGAGCTAACAGTCATATTATTTAAATCAAGTCGTCAGAGTTCCGAATCCTGTACGGAGACGTGTATATTTAGAAAGTGAAGTAGAGAAAGCTTAAATCCATCAATGCTATATTCTCTTCGATTTCATAATACACATCCCATCTATTAAATCGTCTGATCAAGTTTGACCCGGACTCATTCATTTACACTACGCGCGACGACTGAATCGATAAACACTTTTTCCTCGAATATTGCAGAAGGAAAGTCTACAGTATCATGAACTTAAGTACGAGTATTTGAGTGTCACAAAGCATTAATTAAGGGTTGTGAAGTCATCGAAAACTTGTCTCATTCAGTCGTCCATCCACCTCTTTTTATGACGATAACATCGGAAAAATTAAAGAAGCATGAAATTCGCCGTTTTGGCATTAGAGAGATGGCAGATAATCTCAATATATCTTATGGATCGACACAACGCATTTTAGTTAATGTTTTGGGTAGGAAGCGTGACAATGCAGGATTCGTACCAAAAGACCTGAATTTTTTGGAAAACTGAAGTCGAGTGGTGATCGCAAAAGAGATGCTAAGTGGCTAATAACTCTCATCAAAGGCATCAACATTAATGACGTGACATAGGTTCATGATAATGACGTTGAAACTGTCCAACAATCCAGCGAATCGTACTTTAAAACTGAACCGAAGAAATCACGTCAAAGTCGATCAAAATTTCAGCCGATGCTCAATACATATTTTCTCTGATTACCGGGGTGTGATACACCACGAATTCATTCCAAGGGGTCAAACGGTCAAAAAAAGTACTATTTGACTAAACAACCTAATTTGGGGGCAGAAAATTGGGTTGAATTATGCGTTGAATATGATTGTATTGGCTCAAAAAGAATCACTTTCGAAGGCGATAATAAAGATTTGTATTAAAATAAGTGAAAACGTTTTTTTGTCAGTCCCGATCAAATTTGATCAGATGGCTATAAAGCTTGAATTTTCACGAGCTTGGGTCTGATAAGTATTCATTCCATCAAAAATTACTACAAATCAATCCTGTAAGTTGACTAGAGTTCCAGCTGTCACTCTTTGCCGATTGCTGAGACAGAGACAGAGACAGAGATAGAGATAGAGATAGAGATAGAGATAGAGATAGAGATAGAGATAGAGATAGAGATAAAGATGAAGAGGTTGAGATAGGGATAGGACAAAGAGAGAGAGTAAAAACTAGTAAAAGAGCGGAAGCATCCGCAATATTTAAAAAAGTGTCTGCTAATAGTAAGGTCCAGATATTATCAGGAAATCTTAGACTTATAATAGCAATCTTTACTTTTTTATACCCTGAACAGGATATATTAAGTTTGCAACAAAGTTTATAACACCAAAAAGGTAACGTCGAAGGCCCTGCAAAGGATATAAAGAAACCATCAGCGTGACGAGCTGATTTTGAGATACTGATCTGAAATTTTGCACATGTTCTTTTCTCCTCAAGAAGCTTCTCGTTTACCGCAATCGCCGGTATCGGAAGTCTATCGGATAAAGCTGTCATACAAACTGAACGATCAAGCTCTTGTAGGAAAAACTTTTTTACTTGACGAGATATCTTTACGAAATTTGGCACCGATTATTGTCAATAGCAGCGGTACAACCGCCAAGGAAATTGTGCAGATCGGACTACTATAACATATAGCTGCCATATAAGCTAACCGATAAAAATCAATAAAAAGATCTTCCATGAGCAGATTATCATCTTCTCAGAACAACAAGATCTGCACCAGTACCCAACACCATCATGGCAATATATAAAAACACGTAGATACATATAAATCAAAAACCGCGTATCAACTTGCAACTTATCTTGCCAATTATGCAAATAAAATAAATCTACAAGCAAATAAATTGGCGAAAAAAAAGATTTCTGCAACCGGTTTTTATGCGCCACAAATCTGTGTTTGCCACTTAAAAAACGCGTATAAAATATGTGCCACATTAGTCAAGTGGCTGCCACATGCTCGCGATTCCAAAAATATGCATATGTATGTACATATGTATGTGTGCATGTGGGGCATGCCATCTACCAAGCAACATCCCTCAATTTATGACTTCAAAGTGCGACATGTGTGGCAGATAAGACAACAAAGGCGCTTTAACTAGCGTGCGATATGCATATGAGCTCTTGTGGGTTGGAGATGGATTGGGTTGCGGTTGGGTGGTGAGAAAGCTGATAAAATGTCGTTTAGAAAAGTTTTTTATGTCGAAAGAAAGTCATTCTTTTACACATTCGCGCACACGCTCACTCACTGCAACACTTATGCAGTCATGTGGCATGCCACATGCTGTCGCTAAAAGATTTATTGCATTCACAGCCAGCAAACAACACTTACAGTGATTCTGTATGGCGGCAAGTGGCATGTAGGCAAGGCAACATGCAGCAATAAATGTCGACACATGTAGAACAATCGAAATGCAACGGTGAAAAATCTACTCATTTCAAGTTTTTCTCTCACACACCGACTTTTACGTATTTACATGCAGCAGCTGTGGCAATACGGTTGGATAAGTGGCAAAAAGAAGCGAGCAGTAAAAGCTTATGCAACACGTCAAGTGAATGCAACGCCTCACACATAAACTCATACAAACTCTCACATGGCTTCACATTGCAATTGCATGCTGCATGCAACAACCGCAACACAAACATTGAGAAAAATGCCTGCCAAATCGCCTGCAAGTATGCTATGACTCTCACCATCGCGTTTCCACAAACAATGCAAGCTATCCATGGTCTACGCTGACCAACGGGCAGGTAAGACCTGCTGAAATGCGCTGTTCACACATCTCCACCCACCTCTTCAAACATATTTTCCACTCCCCTCTCCCATTCGCAGCTCTCTCCCTGCTTTGCGCTGACCAGCGTTGCTCATGCAACCCTTTCCGGTTAGCGAATAAACACACAACCGTCCAAGCGCCGTATCACTTACATGACGAAAGGTGAAAGTTGAATGGGCGCAATGTGCAACACTCTACACAGTGGCAGGAGTAGCGCATTTAGGCGAACAGCAGGCGTATACGGCATGTGCTGACCCGAGGCTACACCAAGGCGTAACGACAAATGAAGGCGGGAGGAGGCGGCAGTAAGGACAGCGAGCAACAAGCGTACAGGCGGCCAGCGGCTAGCAAGTCCGACAAGTCCACTGCTCCATTGTTTCTGTGCTGACTATTGTTATGCTGCTTGTTGTTGTTTTTCACATGGCCTACCGTCCTGTCTTCTATGGCATACAAAATGTGATTGTATGATGTGTGTGCGCGTGTGGCTAGCGCCCTTGTTCGGACCATAAATTAACCCTTTTGTTAATTGATACAAATGGAAATTGTGGACTACTTAATGTTAAGCGTATGTGGCAAAGACCAAGCGTAGGCGCTGCGTAAGGTGAGTTCGTGGTACACACAAACATATACACATACATATGTATATATACGAGTTATTGTCTAAATATACTTGCGTGGGTACATATCATATCAAGTCAGCCCCATATAAAGGCCCCCCTACACACATATACTCTTATGTATGTCCACATATAGTTAACTGTATTTGTCCTGTTGCTCGTCCTGTTCGCCCATGGCTCTGTGTAACTAAATACAACAATTAAATCAGCCCCTCAACGCCTTGAAATTCACTTTACTACGCATATCGATGGCTTTAAGTGAACTGACGCTGCTCAATTAGAGACCCATGAACTTTGCTGCTGGACTCATTGCTTGGATTAATCGTTAGATTTTTTTGGAAGGCAGAGTAAACAATAGCAGGTTTAGCAGTTAGTTTTAATAAGCTCAAAGTTAAGTAGAGTCAAGTCTCAGGTTTTATTTTTTGTGAAAGCACATTAGAAGAGAAAAGAATATTTGTTTGGATTTTTCTATAGGGACGCTACAAAAGTAGACGATACGATAGGGACAGCAAACGACGCCATATTTTTTCCCGCTCTTTTGACATTTCTCTTCAGTAAGGTTTGCCATTTCATCATGGAAAGATATACGATCCAATAACGAGTCGAAATTATTAAAATTTACTACCGAAATTCGGAGTCAGTGGCCTCAACTTTACCAACTACGTCCATAATCGTCCTTTCACATCAACAATTAAGCGTATATTGAAAAAATTTTAATCAACAGGCTCAGCGCAAATTGTTCCCGTGCCAGTGAGACGACATAAGTGCTAGTAGTGTCGAGAATATTGCTGCGGCTAGCGCAACAATTGCGGAAGACCCAAATCAGTCTCTCACACGTCGTTCTCAAGCATCTCTGTGACGTCGTTGCAGCAAGTTTTGCGAAAAGCTCTTGGCTTACATTTTTACAAGATCAAAGTGACGCAAGAACTGAAGCCGCTTGACCATCAGAATCGTTGTATTTTCGTGAATTGGGCTGAGCAACAACTTGAAAATTATCCCGATTTTCATCGAAAAATCATCTTGAGCGATGAGGCTCATTTCTGGCTGAATTGCTTCGTCAATAAGTAAAATATGCGTTATTGGTCAGACAGCAATCCACACGTACTCCATGAGTAACCATTGCATCCCAAAAAATACGTTTTGGTGCGGTTTATGTGCCGGCGGCGTCTTTGGGCCGTACTTCTTCCGTGATGATCAAAGCCGGCACGGTACTGTGAATGGGAATCAATACCGCTCAAGATAACCGAATATTTTTGGTCCGAATTGGAAGATATGTATTTGGACTATATATGGCTCCAACAAGACGGCGCCACAAGCCACATTTTTATAAAAAAAAAACACAAATCTTCAAAGCAAATGGTTCAAAAAAATAAACACATTCAATTAAAATTTCATATGGGTTCTCCAATCATTCATTTAGAAAGTAATTTTCCTGAAAATAATAAATCAACTTTTGAAATAATTTAAACGAAAGTTTTCATCGCTTTTCGTTCAGTGGGTTACAAGTATGTATTATTAAAATCTATATGCATAAATACACATGTATTCATATTGAACCATTAGACTTGCTATATCCGCACAAGTAAATTGTATTGTTAAGTTAATTAACCCTTTTATGATTAATAATTCATGGCGAAACTGCACTTAAATGCAGGCACACGCACACATATACATATACTCAGTATAATTACCACTTGCACCCGCTCAACGAAGATCCATACCAGTGCCATACACCACACTCGCCAGTGCAACTACGCATCAGCCATGAAAGCAAAGGTGTTTGGGGGGTACAGCGACGCGCGGCAAGTGCAAATGCAAACAAGGACGCGCGCTGCTACACGCCTTCCTGTTTGCTTAACACGCGACACACATAATGACACACATTTGCACGCACTCATCACTCCAACCAGCTGCAATGCGCCAGGATCAGCTAAAACTGGTCAGCCTGCTGGCATGCAAAGCAAAGTGTACGAGAGTGTGTTGGCGACAGCAGGTGCGGGAATGGTATTTTAATAGAATTAGCGGCACGCCTACACACACATATGCACCCATACATACATACATATGTATGTACATATTTTCCAGTAAATGCAATTGACCCGCATTGGGGGAAGTCCGCCAAACGGAAGAGCTACTCGAGCGGACAGACAGGCCGACATGCTTTTGAATGCCTGCTTGCCTATTCAATATGCACTTAACTACATTTATAGACACACACACACATATACAAATATAAATATTTATGTTTATATCCATTTCCGTGTATTATAATGATGTTAGAATCGCCCTTGGTTAGCACCGTTGCGGACAACGGAAGTTGTAATTACAATAGCCGCTAGTTGGTGCCGCTGTTGCATGCAGCATGTCGAAGCACTGCCATAACAAGGCTCATTTTCATAACTGGGGTGCTTATGTATGTACGCACTTGTAGAAATAAGTTGTTTCTGCCCTAGTATTTGCATAATTTGCGGCAACAAACACAGCTAATTTAATCTCGCTTATAATTATTATGTTTTACGGCTAATTGTACGGAAAGAAGACATTGCAGCAACATGCAATGCTTATTTGTTTGTATGTATGCGTGTATGCAAATTAATAGCACAACAACAACGCTGCCAATAGGCGAAACAATAGCGATTGTAAAACAGTTTGTGGCGTGTTATGCAACAGTATTTTGTATTTACATGCATGTATGTATGTATATACTTATGTATGCACCATGCTTGCTTGTTACCTGTGTATTTAAATTGTATGGCGAAACTTTATGAGCGATTGTTTAGCTTGGAGTTTGTGTGTGTGAGATTTCTTAATTTATTATTACATTATAATTTGAGGCATAATTTAATATAGCCGCCACTTAATAGGTTTAAATGCTATGTAGAAGTTATATTTACGTCAATTAACCGCAAATTACTCGAACATTGAGTGGAGTTGCAAATTGATTACACTTGCTTTGGAAAACACTACAATTAATTGAAACTTTTTACCACATATTGATGGCTGAAAGCGATTTAACAAGCTCTTTAATTTTAAACAAGTTGGTATTACGCTGAATTTGCACTAAAAACAGGTTTTAAGAATTTTTAAAAATTTAATTTTAATGTAGCAGATTTTTAAGCATACAAAATACATGCAATTATGCTTTACACCCAATTATAAATCAGGAATTCAATTACCATTACTTCATAATAATATTATATTAACACATTATTATACATTCACAGCCGCAATTATCACCAAACCAAATAATTCCATAAATATTATCGTTTCTCTACTTTACAATCAATGCAAAAGCATTTCTAAACACTCACCTTCTCTTCAATATCGAATTTCTCCAACAAATAACATATGCACTTCACTTCCAATTGTATTCACTTTACATTGTTGTTTAAATGCAGCTCTCAAGGTGAGCGAAAAATAAAAAACAAACACAAACGCGCAGTTATACCAAAGCTCATGTTCTAACATGCATACAATGCACCGGCAAATTGCATATTTTACTTTTATACATGTAAACGAAATCAAACATGTTTATGCAAAAACGAACACTGCGCGTAACACTATGCGATTTATTATTTTTAAATAATTATGAATTTATATGTAAATACACACTTACGTATTTAAGTTTTACCGCACAAACATCTTCTTTGCTGTTGCACTATGGAAAGAATTTACGTGACTCGTGCTTCGGCTTTTTCAATGATGCGACGTTTTGCGAATGTGATGAGCATTTTGAATGAGTGACCAAAGAGAATTTTCGGCAACTGTTAAAAGATATGATACAAATAAAAAACAGGGTATGCTTATCAACATAAAATTAAACACAGAAGAAATAAAATGGTAAAATAAAAGAAAATGCGAATTTAAAATTGAAAATAAAACAATAAGCTGAAAGTTAAGAAAAAATACTGAAAATCCAGAATAAAATTTATTAAACATGAAAAACAAAAAATTATATATGAAATATTTTTATATATAAAATAATGTGTGCAAGCAATATTTCAAAGATATTCTCTATTTTTTATACTATTATCATAATATTTATAAAAAAAATTATAAAAAATATTTTACTCCTCAAAATAATAGTACTCTCATGTGCTCTGTGTCAAAATTTTTAGTAAAAATTATTTACATACATTAAAGCTTGATATTGGTACTTGGCTGCACTAGGAATTAAAAAATTATTTTTCAATTAACTATCGAAAACTGCACCAATATTTTGATAAAATTGTTATAATTATTTTTTTAAATAAATTTTCAAGATATTTATTTTTTACATATGGCAAACTTTAAGGCTTAAGTTTAAGCGCGGTGTAGAGTTAATTCGTGTTAAATAAGGTGCATATTTATACGTGTTTTTTATGAAATCGTTATATAATCGCTTTACCCGATTCGATTTTTCACTTTTTGTCAGCACTTCGTATGAAAAAAGCTATTTTTAGTGAAAAAATCGAAATAGTTATTGTAAAATCAAAAATTCAAATAAATTTGAAAAGCCTCTTCAGCCTTACTTTTAGCCTTAATTTAAGTTTTAAAGAATTATATTAATTTAATTTACCTTATTTCATTTCATTTTAATTTGAATTAAAGGGTCAGTAGGATAATCTTTTTTCAAAATTGTTTTTTTTTGCATTTTCTGTTCCCTTATACTCTTAGAATTAATGTAGAAACCCACTTTACCATTGGAAGGTTTCGAAAAAGGCCCAAAAATAATAATACCGCTCGACGTTCGGAGCGCTCGGAGTGCACACCTCAAACTTTAAACGCGTTTTTCTCAAAACACACTTTTTTTAAACTGGCGGACACATGATTCCGGTCGAACTACTCAACCGATTTGCTTAATTTTTTTTTTTAATTTTCACAAAACGCCTGGCTATCGTCCCTACTAGATTCGTAATTTTTTATAATTTATTGACAATGTTATGACAAAATTTATGTAGAAAAACATGTGGAAAAATTAAAAAAAAAAACGTTAATTATTTTTTTATTTATCAACATTTTTTCATGATTCTAGTAAGGACGATAACCATTCACGTACTTTTTAAGAATAAATTGGGTTTTTGTGTTTCAGATGATCCAAACATGAGAAATCGTGTCCGCATCTCATTCACCCAGCCATTTCTCCGATAGATGTCATCAAAAAATTCCGAAAAAATTTGTTTGTACACTCCACGATATACATACATATGTACCTCATAATGTGTGAGAAAAGTTCTATTGTAGCATAAAAATTTCTATGAAAATAAATGTCAAAAAAACAGGACAGATTACCCTACTGACCCCTTAATTTAAATTATTTAATTTAAATTTTTTAATGAAACTAAACTTTTTAATTTAATGGAAAAAAATAGCTTTTGATTTAATAATAGTTCCTTGTGATATGTTTTATTTAAGCTTTAGCAACATTTACATTGATGAATAATAATTTTTAACACATACACATATAAAGACTTTTTATACATCACAATTATGTGACGATATTAAATTTCAAGTATTTTGACTACCACAAAATACATTCATACTTACGGTATTCGCAAACAAAGTCATCTCTTAAATATTACGTTAAATTAATAAACAACGCAGCAATAAAATATATTTGCTTGCTCTTTAAGCAAATATTCTCTTTGTTTAAATAACAAAGTCAAGTAAATTTATATTGCAGCATGCTCCTTTGGCACAAGCATGAACAAAATAAAAAAAAAAAACAATACAAAAGTCACAACTGTTTAAAAACAAATGCAAAAAAATACATGAGAGCAGGAGAATGATTCTCAGCGCAACCGTAGGCAATGCATGCAAATGCACTGAGCGCGCGCCGTTACTTGTGTTGTGCAGTTAAAAAGAAGTTTCATTGAGAAATAAGTGCGTAACAGAGTTGGACAAAATTGCAAATTCATTAATAACTTCAAGAAATAAGCAATTTTAGTGCAATTAAAAAGTGAAAATTTGTGCAAATAATTGGCGTGAATGCATGGAAATATTAGAATACTCAATGTGGCAGAAATTTAAATTGAAACAGAGGTTTGTAAAAATATGAAAAGCAACGCGTTTTAAGTTTCGTATAAAATAATGAAAAGAAAGTGCAAAGTGTGTAAAAATGGTTGGAAAAATATTAAATTGTGGAACAATATTGAAAGTTGCATGATCATTTTGTTTGTGTGCGTGTAATGAAATGTATTGTGGTGTAAAAATAATAATAGTGCAAGGAGTTCATACCAGAAGAGTTTACCGCGAAAATGCTGTTGGCTATAAGGAACAACAAATGTAGAGGTGAGTCATTTACATGTTTACCTTGTACATACATATGTTTGCTTTTGATCTCTGAAAAAAATCTATAACTACTTTCGTAAATTATAAATGTTTTCAACTGTTTGTAGAATGCAAGACCTAATATTAAACTGATTTTGCATTAGCTTGAGTCGATATCACTTGGTATTTGCAGGTTTTTAAAAATAAAGCTGTAATTTTTAGCAGGAGACAGCAGTGCAAAAAATTTGGAAAAAGTGGGAGTGGCACCGCCTTCTAATAATATTAATGTAATATACTAATACAAAATCAAATTTGCTACGTAAATATTATACGAACTACATATGTATGTATGTTTTTGGTCTGTAAAAAGTACTAAAAGCGCAATCTGTAATCCGAGAAAAAAACAGCTTTATGGGAGCATGGACGTGGTACCGCCCACGCTTTGGTAAAATCCGGAACTCGGCCGACCGATTTTAACACAATGCTTGGCATTCTTTGACTATGATTTTGATTTTATTTGGATCCAAATCAATTTCTACATTTTAAATTTAATTTAATTTTTTTTTTTATTTTGATTTTGATTTTAATATTTTTAAGTTTATTTTTTTAGTTTAATTTCATTTCATTTTAATTTGAATTAATTTATGATATATGTATATAGTAATTAATAAATTTTTAATTAATTTTACTATTAATGTTTTTGTATTTTAATTAATTTTATTTTATTGCACTTCCTTATTTCTATTTTATATTATTTAACATAATTTAAATATTATTTTATATACTCTCAGATTGTACCAAAAACCTCCAACTCAATAAGGACATGACAGCAAAACGTCACATCACTCAACAGCATGCGATCACTCATTTGAAGGAACGAGTTAAAAATTGACGAATTATCGATTAGTACCAAATCGGATGTTGCCTCGTGCGGGTGTCGGTGCATTGTAAATTCGTGGTTCTTTTAATTAAAGTGTGTTCAAATGCCTGTAAATTGTGTGAAAATTGTGCTGAAAGTGTGTTAAAAGAAAGATCATTGTAGGCTTTGTGTATTAATCGCGGAAAGCATGCGTCGTGTGCTGAAAATGTTCAAAAGCAATTGCTACAAAGGCATAAGTGTGTAAAGGAAGTGCGCAGCTTCGGCTTTCGTTGGTCAGTGTTTGCAGTGGAAAAATCGTCACCACAGTGGTGGGTTGAAAATTAGTAAATATAAATAAAATAGCGTGTTTTAAAGAAAAAAATATATAGAAAAAAGTTTTGTGTAAATAGTGCCAAATGCAAATGAAAAATGGAAAAGTGAAGAAAAAATAAAATAAAATACAATAAATAGTGTCAAATATAAGTGAAAAAATGGAAAAGTGAAAAAAAAAATAAAATGAATAGTGCTAAATGTAAGTGAAAAATTGAAAAGTGAAGAAAAAGTTAGTGAAAAAGTGAAGAAAAATAAAATTGAAGTATCATTAAAAATGCAATAAGGTGAAGATAAAGTGTGTTCATAAAATGTATTTTTATTTGGTTAAATAAGTGAAATTTAAAAAGTATTAAATTAAAGTGTTAATTTCTAAATTTAATAATGAAATAGTGTTTACTAAATGCATTGAAATTAGTTTTTAAGCTTTTCAGTTTAATATTAGGATTCATTAAAAAAAAATCAAAAATAGGTATATTTGTGAAAAAAAAACCGTTAAAAGTGTTAAATAATTTGCATTAAATGAAAAAAACTTAAAAACAATAAAAAAAGGTAATCAAATGCAAAAAAAAATCTTCAATCCCCAAATGTTAGGTAAAAGGTTTACATAAATCAAAAAAAAGTGTCAAAAAAATTTAATAAAATAAAGTGTAAAAGAGTGTAGTGTTTTAAGTGTTAAAATGTTTAAAATAAAAAAAATATTTTTTTTTATAAAAAAGTCATGAAAGTGCTATTTTTAATAAAATGAGATTTTATTAAAAAATATAAAAAAGCAAAAGTGAGCAAAAAAGCTCTAAGTCTTATTATTTTATGGTTTGTAAAATAAAAATAAAAATATGTTTTAGTTGTTTGTGAAAAAAGTTAAGTCTTGTGTTGTGAAAATAAAAAAATATATAAAAATTAAAAAATAAAATATAAAGCTTAGTGTTAAGTGCAAAGTGTAGGGTTTGTTTTGTGCGACCGCTAGGGTTCTATAAAGGTTAGAGCTAGCTGCAACAGCTACCGCAACAGCTCTGATCATTGCTTATAAGGCATAGATGTCGCTTTTAAAGAAAAATCTCACTCCGTTGGATCTTCTTCAAACGTAAACGCCTGCACTAACGCAAGGAATCTTCGGGGTAAGTGTAAGTATTGACAATTTTATATATTATTATACTTAAAACTGACATTATTTCGAAATAAGCTTGAAAATATATTTTAAAATTTGAAATAATAATATTTAATACAAGTTCAACACTTTTATATGCATATTTTTCACTTAAAAAAATTGGAAAAAATTATTACGAAAAAACTTGAACTATAATAGTTCTTCTCTGTACAATGTCGTCATTATTTTTTACGGTTATTAATTATAATCTCATATGGTATGAACCACTGTCTTCCTGAATTTCTGAAAATATGGCAATAATCCTCGTCAATCCGGTTTTCAATAAGCAATAAGATTGAAGCATTAATCTTTCAAAAATACTTGGCATTTATTTCTTAAAACAAAAATTTTAAGAAGAATTTTTGGGTGAAATGGTTAATAAGTTTACCAGACGAAAATATATGATTAGCATAAAATAAAATTGAATATTTAAGCATTAATTAGAATTACCCACAAACCTAACCTCAACTCAAAATATTTTATATAACGCAACCACTAACAGTTATTGCTCACTCAACCCATCTCAACCGCACTGTTCACCAGTCATATTTATTTAACTAAGAGGACGTTCAATGTTCATAGAAAATTTTTAATAGACGACCATAATCGCTTTAGCTATAACGGTAATGTCTCGCAGCCATTTGCGTCACTAGACTAACAGTAGTATGTACAATACACTAGCGCTGAACTTAACGATTATCGCGCATATTGTTGTTGTACGTAACAGCCGTTGTACACTTCATTGAAGTATAGCGTCTTATATTGGCGCTAAGCCTGCGTGATAACTTTTACGACTTGTACTCGCATCCCCAGACTAGCCACCAAATTATCTTCGCGCGCACAAAAGGGGTTATTACAACAACACTGATAATAGTACCAGAAATAAATGAACACTTTATTAGCGTGTTGTAGTAAAGAAGACAATACGAGCAGTCGGAAGGAGTTCCAGTCTACGACAACTAATTTGACTATTGTGGCGGGAAAGTGGTGGTTGCAAAGCTTAGCAGTGAGTTGAAGGCTGTCTGGTACACATTTTTGGCTTTTAAAACCACAAACTGGCTTATGACTGTGGCAGTAATGGAAAATATTAGCATTTCGTCTGCACTCACTGACAAAACAAATAGAATTGCACATTCTTAATTATCATAAGCAGTTATGCGAGGCCTGGGCGTCTGAGGTGCCGACAGGGTTGAGTCACTTAGCAGTTAGTGGAGTCTTTGACTTATTTTCCTTTAAAGCTTGGTAGCTTTAAAAGTCAAAAGTACTAACTAGTGCTCGGTGCTCTATAAAGAACGTTACATTAGAGGCCATTTTGTTTAAAAAATGTGAGTATTGCCGATTTGAAGCAATAACATTTCCTATACTTGTGACAATTTGTAGATTTCTGCGGCGGCTTGGGTTTCGCGAATATCCGTTCTAATGTGAACCATATTCCAGTTAGGGCGTTCTTCACAAATGGTAGTCAGAATGGATAAAGTCTGGGCTATAAGACTATTGAGGTAAAATTCGGTCGGAAATTTCAGACGTTTTTCGGGAACTGTTCGCTTAAATTTGCTGGATTGTTGTCGGTAGTGTTCCCCTTTATGGTTTGACCAGATTTTAGAAGCTCATAATGCTGCATGCCCTTCTGACCCCACCAAAATCAGAGCATTATCATGGCGTCATGGAAAATCGGCTCTGCCGTTGATTATGATGTTTTATAATTTAGGTTAGGTTAATCCAGTAAGCCAATGAGCCACGCATATAGGGTTTGTACGGAAAGAAATAGGACTGATTTTCTTCCGCCGCGACTGTACTTGGGAGCGTGCGCGCACCGACTGGATTCGGTAGATGGCGTTCCTAGCTAACGAACGAGGAGAGGGGCTAGTCAGTTGTCTCCGAGCACCTAGAGGGTTGAGATGATAGAGGAAATCCAAGCAGCATGCACCTCGGCTTTCAAAACTATTCCAGAGAATGCCTTCCGTGACGCCTTCAATGCTTGGAAATCGCGCTGGAAGCGCTGCATCGACTCAGAAGGAGCCTTTTTGGAACGTGTTTAATGAATTGTCTCAGTCCTATTACTTTCCGGACAAATTCGGTAGACAAGTTTCGGTCAGTGCAGTTCAGTTATTAGGTCCGTGAAGAGTAGTCATACTTTAAGAAGCCTGCGCTTGACGCGAATTTTATCAGACTCTATGGTCTCCCCATCGATACATCCTCTAGTAAGTCTTGCGGAACAAGTGCACAAAAGATGTTCCATTTCTTCCTGCAGTCTTCTTGATCTGTCAATCCCATTCTGCGGGCGTATGTCGCCACCAGACAGTGACCACTTTGTATTTCGATCATGTTTCTACAGTCTCTTCTATCGAGTGTCATACGTTTCGCAATGTTGATCATATTTTCGGATGTTAGCCGTAAAAGCTGCATTATGCCTAAGTCTGGACAGTACAGTTTTGCACCAACTTCATCATCCATTTTCGACCCATCCGTGTAAAGAGTGTTCCGCATTCATAAGACTTCACATTATAATTTTTTGCGTTTAAAATTGTTGTGATGGATCCACCTTTAGAGGGTATAGTTTAAAGAAAAATAACTCGAAATGTCGAAGACTTTAAAGAAATTAATTTTCAGAGCAACAAAACTGCTTAATAGTTGTCTACCTTCTCTTTTTCTACATGTCTTATTTTTTGACTTCCTTGCCACGTCGCAGCTGCTTTTTCCAAACTGTAGCGAATTGCAAAATAATGACTTTGCATTCCGGACAACACCACATTGCAGATAACATCGCATATTTTTACGCCCATGAAACTTTTTCACCTTTCTTTAGCATTTGTAATGTCGGCGCACGCACACATTTGCATAGCGCCCGTAGTTGATGGGCGGGCATAGCGAAATTGTGGCAATCAACGATCGACAGCGCCATTTGGCGTAACCCCTTCGCCCTTCGATACGCTTATTAATGAATCTATGCTTAGCGAGTGCACGATTTTAACCCGAAAATAGCGAAACAACAACAAGAATAACAACAAAATACAGGCAATACTGACAGCAAACGTTTTGGCAACAATCAACCATTAACTATCTAAACATTTAAGCGAAACGGTGGAAAGATTTCTATGGCGGCTGTCGAGCGGTCTAGGATATACAAAATACACACGGTTGCATGCGGAACGGCGCGTACTAGTCGCCGTTAAAAAGCCGTTACCGACAAAATGTGTTATCTCAGCAGTGCTGTTGCCATTTCCGTTCGACAGTCAGCAACAACTGTTTGTTGTACACTATATCCATTAATATTGTTGTTGCTATTGCTTGGCTGTTATTTGTTGCATAGTCATCGTCGTCGTAGTCGTCGACTAATTAACTGCGATTATTACGGTCATTACGTGGGATTTCCTCTTCTGTAGGCCGGTGTGGGGAGGCGGCGGTGAAATTCTTGAATTTTCGGCGCAACTTCCTCCTCAACTCAACCCGTTCGCCGCTCATCGTTGTTCGCGTAGCATGACTTTTGTATCGCTCTTTGTTGCGTCATTATTGTTGCAATGCTTTATTTTTTAACACTCTCACTGTTGTTGTATCCACAATTTCTCCGCCGTTGTTTAACACTTTTTGCATAGCAGCTTTTTAGGAGTTATAACGCTCATTATGGCGCGTAAATGCATAGTGGGAAAGTCAGTTTTGCGGCACAAGCACTGCCTTGCCCTCACCGTGCTCTCTCTCCCGCTATCTCTCTCTTTCACTCACAACTCTTGCATGCCAATACCCCAGTTTTGTCGACATTAAGGCAAATTAACCGCATTTTCTTAATGTCGTACCGCTGTTACTGTACTGCTGCTGACACCGTTATATGCCGTTATATTGCCGGTATTATCATTGCAGCTGACTAGCGACAAGCTGGGGTTTTGTTTTTACTGTTGTTGTCGTAACATTTGATAGTTGTCGGTAGACCATAGTCATTAGTTCTTCTGGCTGGAATATGTTTTGTGCGGGTTTCCAAATGGTCTGCGGTTTCCGCTGCACATTTTACCCAAAGACCTGACTGACTAGTGTGTAAAATGCAGCGGTTTGTGGGTGCTTAAATTTAAGCATGAATTAGCCTATTACAAATTTGTAGATACTATAATGACTTTGACACTTAGCATTATCCTTAACGCTTAATAATATAAGTTAAACTCGAAGACTACTATATTGTTTGGGCTTTTGAACTTCTAACCTTAATTTTTATATAAATAGAAGATTTGACACCGATTTCGCATTGGAGTCTTTTATCTCCAGTTAGCTGCTGTTTCTTCGCTTCGCTATTTGTTAAATCCAAAAATCTTTAAGAAATGCTTAGGTTAGATTAGGTTAGATGGCTGATCTATGGAGATCGCACGTGGACTGCTATATGTAGTCCTTTGTGAAAACATAGAAAATAAGAACTCTTGTGTTCGAACTTATAAATTAGCAAAACGCTTAGTAGCCAATACAAATTTGCACAGGTGCTTAATTTCCACTCCCGCCAGTTCGGTAGAATGTCTGAAGGTATGCGCTCCCGAGTGTTTAAGTCTTGGCCTCCCAAAAGCGGGACAGTCAAGAAAGAAATATTGAGTTATTTCCACCTCATTTTCTTCCATACTTCTACTAATCCACAACTAGGGAGAGGCTAACTTAAGTGTGATCACTAGATCTCTTTCGATAGATCTTGAGCCAAAAGGCTTTTGCGACAGCGCAGGTACCAATGGTGTCCCAGCGCTGGCCAAGTTCCCGCGAAGCTTAACTATCTAGTAGTAGAACACAAGAGGATCACCGACCCACTCTCATTTTACTGATAGCGGTTCTAGGGTGCCTTTCCTTGCTAGCTCATCAGCTTTACACTTTCCTGGCATTCATACCAGCCTTATCACAAAGACACACGTTGCTATTGAAGGACGCACTCCTCAACCAACCCCACAGTTAATGAGTTTAAGGCTTGTATTGCTGCCCTACCATCTGAGTGGATGGTTACTTCTCTGAAAGAGGCTGAACTCCGGATCAATAAGTCTACTACTGCCTTAGGTGGAAAACACTAAAAGTCAGAAAATCTGAAGCTAAAGTTGATAGTGAACTCCGGATAGTGAACCCATCCACCAATCTTCCCCCCAAGATAGAATTTCTAGGTTTCCTAAATGTTATTTGACAATTACCTTCTATTCAATTTCACATATAACCGTAAGTTTATTCGATTTTACCTACTTAATCATGTCTAAGCATGCAGGGGGTTATGATATAAAAATCCTTAATTCTTTTTTTTTATCAATGTTGAAGAGATCTCTCACATTACCAAAACCTCTATGATTCACTCAATGCTCTTGATGATGTTCATTAACTTCCGAGACATCGTCAAGAGAACCGCAACTGATAGTTACTATTATTTTCATATACAAAGCCTTACATCCGCATTTAATATGTTCTACAGTCTCTACTGCTGTGCCTTTTGGCATAATACTGGTCGCACTTAACACTCGTACTAAAGATTTTATGTCATTCCATTTGAGTTTCAACAGTCGGCCTCTGCGGCCCATATTCCATTCATGCCACGTTTTGCCACCAAAACTCTGCTATATCTAGGAATGTTGATCTTGATCGATTAATATTAGTCTAATTGTGAGTAGGTGCCTGATCTGTCTAATTTATCTGCTTCGCACTTACTATTTCAAAAATAAATCAAGGCATTCTTTCATTATCTTCAATGAAACCCTAAAAGACTTTGATAATTTCATGGCAGATAAATATTATGAATGGTTGAGCAACCTCTTTGTCAGAACAAGAATGCTTTCTTTAATTACTGTGTTTTCCGTTTGGAAGACAGTGTAATGTTCTTGCAGTAGGGAAGCGATTGTAATACTTAATTTTGGTGAAAATAGACCACCCCCCAATTATTTATTCATTTATATATCTATGTATGTGATCACGCGTGAATCGTGTCAAATTATGGTCAACATAATCAGCCTACTGAGCGTATTATTCACAACACAATCTTGAGACCCAGCATTCAGCGAAGAAAATATAGCAGCCGTAGCCGAATACCGCGGAGAGTCGATTCGGCACCGTTCCCAGCCGCTCGGACTGATGCAAGCAACGACTTGGCGCATTTTACGTCGAGATCTTTAATTATAAACGTACAAAATACAGCTTGTGCTTTGAACTGGAGCCACTCGACCTTCCAAAGCGACAGCGCCTCGCCTTAAGGACTCTTGAAAAGTTTGAAGAAGATCCGATGTTTTCTAGCCAAATTTTGTTCAGCGATGAGGACCATTTTTGGCTCAAGAGCAACACGAAGAGATTCCAGAGCTGCCATTTTATCCAGAAAAACAACTGTTTGGTGTGATTTGTGGGCTGTTGGAATCATCGGTCCACATTTCTTCAAAAATGATGCCGGTGAGAACGTAACCGTCAATGGCGACCGTTATTGCGCCATGATAACTGACTATTTGATGTCTGAAATAGAAGCTCGTGATCTCGGCAACATTTAGTTTCAACAAAACGACGCCACTTCCCACACATCGCATCAGTCAATGGATTTATTGAGAGAACACTTCGGTGAGCAGATAATTTCACGTTTAGGGTTGGTCAATTGGTAATTTTGAACGCATGGGCTATCCCAGCTATAAATGATGATCGGATGTTCTCCAAACCTGAACTTATTTCAGAAATGTTAAGGTATTTATAGAATTACTTCTATGACCGGAAATGAGTTTTAGATCACTGCTTTCACCAAAGAGTCGTATTAGAATTTAAAGGTTTATGTCCTTTGGATTCTTTTTTCTACAATATACTAAAACGTGCTCAGATATTTGCATAAAACTACAAATAATCTGAATTTAGACGCCCTTTCAAGCTGTGTCAACGTCTTCTCCGTCTTCTTCAACCTTACGGAAATTGCACCTTCAAAGCAAATACACGCACGAGTGTGATCCCAGAGTCTCTGGGCCACAAGACACACCTGACGCCTGCACTGAAGCATTTATCAATATATTACCGTTACAAATGTGTACATGTATGCATATGTGAGTGTGTGTACGTGTATGTATGTTTGTCACTGACCACACACTCCTATTATGCGGCGTGAAAGGCACCAGCTTGACAAGGGTTCTTAATGATTTTGCAAAACAACATTGCTGACAACACAAACAACTAACAACAACAGCAACAATTTATATTGCGAAAAGTAAAAGGAAGAACAACAAATTTAGTGTTTGTAAAGTGACTTTGAAGTTGTACCATTTAAGGATGCCAGGATACATTAACTATGCCTAATGTATGGACACAGTATGTGCTGGTGATAGTAAACTAAAGTACAGCTTCCTTTAACAAATTGCACACCTTACATGTATGTATAAGCAAGGTTCTATTTCACGCTTAGAGCTCGGCAGCTTTTTAGCATTACCTGTCCTGCTTGTTGGTTGAAGCTTGAAGCTTTTTGTTAAAACATCTTGTTCACACTTGTCTGGGCAGGCGTCGAGGCCGTCGTCGTCGTTGTCGTGGTCGTCTCTCAGCATTGTTGTTATCAACTGCTGGTTGTTGCTTTTGCTTTTGTTGCTTGCATTATTATTGTCGTTTACCTTCAACTCTTCAAGTGTTCTTGGCGTTGAGCATTTAGTTAAATTTACAATTTGAAAACATTTCAGCAGGAAGTGACACGACAAACACCGACAATGTCAGTGACAACAACAACAACAACAACGACAACGACAAAAACGAGAACTTCAAACTATAAAAGCAATCTCGGGCACAACAGTGACAACAAATACCAGCTGTCACCGCTCTGCAGTAAACTACACTGCTTCTTCTCCTTCTCTTTCTCCCTTTTCATCTTCCCACCAGCTCAAACTCTTTGTTGTGTGTGTAGTTTATGTTCTTAAGCGCCGGAGAGCAGGCAAAGTGTCCCTTCTACTCAGCCGTTAATGCAGCACAAGTGTTCTTTCGGTCAGCTGTGGTGTGTGTGTGGTTGTTGTTGTGTTTTGCTGGTGCTAAAAAGTGTCAAACATTCAAAATAGTAAAATCAAGTGTCCTTTTGTTTCACTCACACCATGAAAATGCACTTGGATCTCTAATGTATAGGCATGTTGGCCTTCTCTCTTGCTCCTTAAAGAGTACTCTCTAAAGCTCGTATTAGATATTTTGCGGTGTTGTGTGGACTCTTGCGTAATATGATCCCTATAGGACCAGGTTAGCTTAGAATCTAAGTAAAAGGAAGCTTACTTTAGCTTTTTAGTCCTAAACAGTAAACTAAAGAACCCCTGATATAGATAAAACCATACTTCTGTTTAGCCGATCTGATACTAATTGGAGTCTATTCCATCTTGATCGGGTTCAACACCCATCTAAAACCTCTGCAGTACTCTGGTTCTGAGCACAATGCGACTCCACATGCAGCACAAGATCATGATCTCTTCGTAAAATGAATTTGTAAAGTAACTTCAAAAATTCATTTGAAGCTGAGGAGGCATCTTTTTTAAGGTTCAAATCTCAAATATCACCTTCTACCAGCAAAACTGTTGCCTTAATTGCAATGTACTTCCGTTAGGTAATGGATTTTCCTACAGTGTTACCCCAACAACTTCTTCGGTTCGCCATTGTTGTGTAGGCTGCTGCCATTACTCTCCCTCGTACTCCACATCTTTGGTCCGTTTCGCCATTCTCACCAGGTATTTGCATATTTGTTCTGTCAAACTGACGCCGAGCGGTTGGTTCACTTTGTGTTTGTGCAACTTAAGTTAAA
Organism: Bactrocera neohumeralis; assembly: GCF_024586455.1. Classification (NCBI taxonomy): domain Eukaryota; kingdom Metazoa; phylum Arthropoda; class Insecta; order Diptera; family Tephritidae; genus Bactrocera; species Bactrocera neohumeralis. The sequence continues at coordinate 36,780,101 of NC_065922.1, read as the reverse complement.
CTTTTTGAGCTAATTGGTTATTTTGTGGAAATTAAGTGCTGTAATTTTATTTACTTGAGGTCATTTGTACTAGTTGGTTATGTCCTGAGATGGCTTTGAGTTAGCAGCTGCTTGCTAAGGCACTCAAGCATATCAGGAAACTCAACTCTGAGCTGAGATTGTTTTCTAACGGTACATGCTTGTTATTCTACTGCATGCAAACATCGTACCGGAAGGCATAAGTGTGCTGGCCAAGTAAACACACTTTAAAGGATATTGCCAAAGTGTTGCACCGACAACAAATTCGATTAAAGTCGCAGGAAAATGAAGCATTGTTGAGAAATTAGTATTAAAATAATTAGATAAGGATGGAACTAAAGAAAATATTTTATATTTTTATTAGCTGATTTAATAAAAAAAAAATAGGTCTGAGTAGTGAAAAGGCCTTTGAAAGGATATTTGGACTTTAAATCGTGATATCTTTCGTCTAACTCAAGCAAATATACACAATTAAATTTCGGTAAAAAATTTATAAAATTCAGCTTTAAACCGTTAAAATCTCCCTTTTCACCTTATAACTCACCACAATTGCTGCTTCACCTGCTCAATCTCTTCAGCATTCAATCAAAACCATTGGGGCGTGTTACTTCGGCCATTCATTGAGTGCTCTTCAAAACGTCCACTTGATGCATTTTTCTGTTATGCCCTGCTTCTATTTTCATTAAATTTTTTGGTCAAATTTGGCGTTATTATATTTGCTTTGCGCTTAAACTGCAGTCTGTCTGTCTTCTTGCTGTAGAACAGGAGTATGTTTATCACAGAAAAAAGCGAATTTCTCTCTTTTTCAGTAAACAAATTTCCCAATAAAGGGAAATTAGAGTGTGTACACTTAATTTTCAATTTATTACTGGTAAATCTACAACTATTCGAAAATTTTGTTAAATAATAAAAATTTTTCGAAATCAAAACGGTAAACTTTTTATACCCTGAACAGGGTATATTAAGTTTGTCACGAAGTTTGTAACACCCAGAAGGAAGCGTCGGAGACCCTATAAAGTGTATATATATATAATATAAATGATCAGTATGTTGAGCTGAGTCGATTTAGCCATGTCCGTTTGTCTGTCCGTCTGTCCGTCCGTCTGTCTTTATATATACGAATTTTCTCTTCAAGAGGCTGCTCATTTGTTGGAACTGCCGATATCGGACCACTATAACATATAGCTGCCATACAAACCGAACGATCGGAATCAAGGGCTTGTATGGAAAACTTTTACATTTGACGTGGTATCTTCACGAAATTTGACAAGGATTACTGCTTAAGGTAATAATGTAATCTCCGAAAAATTGTTCAGATCGGATTATTATAGCATATAGCTTCCATACAAACTGGACACATAGTTACTAAAAGAAATGCACCTGTGAAGGGTATATTAGCTTCGGTGTAGCCGAAGTTACCGTTTTTTCTTGTTTTACTTGATTTCCAGCTGAAAAGAGTATTAACCTACAGATGTTAAATCAAAACTTTCGTAGCTGTTGTGTCTTAAATATCCTTTAAAATCTATAATAAAGTACACTACCTAAGGCTCCTCCGTTAATGGCTTCAATATGCTACCTCTACGTTTTCAGAGGTCGTTACATTGTATCCTTTACCCGTAGGCTATATGTATAATATATTTCTTTCATAGTTAAACACTCAGAATTATCAACGGCTTGCTTGCGTAGAAGATTTACTTTTGTCTATTACAGCACTCGGGATGTTGTGACCAGATTTAGTAGATCTTCTTAAGACAGTGAGGGTATGTAGATTTCAGGATTTTACTTGAATATTATACATATTTCTTTAACCATTTTTTCATCTATACTCATTACTATTATACTGTAGGAGTATTTTTGTCCTTCTATTATTTTCTATAAGCCAATTGTGATTCATCCTCAATCTAGTATTAAGTTATCTCAAGAGCATCGACCGATTTGTGCGAAGTGACTCATGATTACCACGTTGCTCTTCAACACTATTTACTATTACAGCCAAAGAGTGGACTAAGTTGGTTGTGTATATAGCCGTAATCTAGAACCTTACAATTTCTTTTCCATTGTTAAACGTTCATCGAGCGAATTAAGTGCGCCAGATTGATGTTTAGAGTGATAAATCGAATAATAATCGAGTAAAAGCTAAAACTGTCTTCTAAATATTAGGTAGTCGAAAAAGTTTTTTCGTATTTCTAGTCAAACTTCATCTTATTTTTTTATATTTATAATGAACTTTAATGAACCAAATATGTACCATTTTGGTAGACCACTTTTTGCTATTTTTCCGCTGGAAGCATTATTTCACCAGTGTAACACTTTTCTGGCTTCTCTATGATATATGATGAATGTTAAATTCCTTAGCGATGTCATGGCTGCTTATGTGACGGTCCTGGTCAATATTTTCCATAATTTCATCGACTTTTTCAGCGATAGGTCGACCAGAGCGAGGTGCATCTTTCACATCGAAATTTCCAGAATGGAAGCACTAGTATTTTTCCTCTAAAGTCAGTGATAGGTATTTACGAGTAAATTCCAAAAATTCGTCAGTTCAAGTCTTGATTCTTTATCAGAAGATCATCTATATTGTGGGTCCGACTGTCGTTGAGAAAGATATCCCAAACTGATACAACCTTATGCAATTAAGTATTTACCTTTTGCTAAAGATGAATTTGTCTGTAAACGAATTCTTATTGAAGGAAATATAGAAGGAAACTACGAAGACCATGTAAAGTATATATAAATAATCATTGCACACGTCCTTTCCTCCCAAAAAAATTTATACTTTGTCTGAACTGCCTATATCGGACTACTATGGGATGTAGCTGCCATATAAATTGATAGATGAAAATACAAAGTTTGTATGCAAAATGTTTCCCTTTGACGAGATATCTTCAAGACATTAGGCTTAGCTTATACGCTAAGGCAATGGCACAATATTCGAAGAAATTATTAAGATAGGACAGACGGTAGCATAAAGCTCCCATACAAACTAAAAGATCAAAATTTAGTTCTAATATACAAAAAAAATTTATTTGACAATATATATCCTTGATTATAAAGTATACCGGCTCTATTAAAAATAAGTTCTTCTATTTTTACAATTTGCGAGAACAATTAAAATACAGTTCCGTTGAAACCTATGTAAATCCTCCTTACTTGTTTTATACCAGCTTTAATTCACTTAAATTCCAAAAATTACATTAAATTCATACTTTCAAGCAATTTTTGCTAGTCATCGTTTTCCTGCCACACATCCCTCACACCGCTCCTACCCCACGCATACATTTCACTTAATCTTTCCGCCCGACTATCAATGACAATGGCCATTACGGCGGCGCTGCTGTGCAATGAGCTGCCGCTTAAGCGAATTATGAAGTGGATACGCATAAAAATTTATTGCCAAGAAATAAAAATCACTGCAGCGCCGCTACTCTAAGGGGCAAGTCGCGCCGCACCCAAAAAAATCGAAAAAATATGGAAAAATCAGAGAAGCAAATTTGGGGAGATAAAAATAAAATAAAAGCCTCTACTTAGATGACGCTGCGGGGCACTGTTGAGTGCAAAAGATTAAATCGGCATGTGGGTAAGGAAAAGGAAGGAAATTAAGGACAAAAAAATATGTAAAAAATTCATAGCAAAAATTTCAAGAAAAAAAACAGCGTCGAAATTTTGCGGTTTGCCTCTTGGCAGCGCGCATTAACTGCAACAACAGCAATAACAATAATCACAACAATAAGATACGGTACGGCTAGCAAAAATAACAAAAACAATAGTGGAAACATTTTTTATGTGTTACACACGTACATACAAACATACAAATAGATATAGATAGGCATATGCGTTGGTGGTGGCACGCACATATACACACAAATTCAGTCATGCCACATCTTAAATATGTAACTACATGAAAGTCCTTTTAATCTCTGGCACATATCAGCCAACTCTGATAACAATTTGGTCACTTTAAGTGAAGCAAATTTATTTATAAGCTATTCTTTATGCCCCACATCCTGCCACAGCACTACACAAGAGGGCAGCTGATCAAGTGCCATCGCCTCGGGTTTATCTGAAACACATTTTTTTCATTTCCTTTCGCAATTTTTCTTTCTTTGTAATTTTTTTTTTTTGCTTTTGTTTTTGTACCCCAGCAACCTGTTGCAACACAGTATAATAGTCTTGTTCACCTTACGGTACGTATTACCTAACCCTATGGGTGTAAGTATGTATTACTACTATAGCTATGTCAACCAAAGTCTACAGAGTCGTTTTCTTCAGGCATTTCCATATACAGGATAATAACCACGCCCACCTCCCATACAAAGGTTATTTTTTTTTAACTATTCCTTACTTTTTTTAAAAATTTTCATTCCCATTATGAAATTGTACGAAATATGGGTGAAATTAAAACTCTTTTGAAATATCCTATAAAAGAATGTAAATGACGTATTATGAAATCTTCCTTTACCATGCTGAAAATTATTGGGTATAGTACGTGGCATTCTTCTCATATTCCACAGAGTGAAAATGGGCGAAATCGGACAACAACCACGCCTACTTCTTATATAACAAAATTTTAAGTTCTATCTAACTCTTGCCTTTCCAGTACACAAATCGAGAAGAAATTAATATAATGGAATAAAACTTTGCACTAGTATTGCCTCCAGTGTATGCCATTTTATTTCCGAAAATTGTTTAAATCTAACAAAGACAAAAACTGTTCAAGCGCCTAGGTACAGAATATTTGGACCCCAGTACCTATAGTTCACTTTTGATCGGAAATATCGGTCAATATGTGAGATATATAATTGAAATTCAAGGATAATCCTTCTCTGACAATGGTATGTCTGTGTGTTGAAAATGGGTTAATTCGGTCCAAAACTTCCCTTAGCTCTCATACATATGTCTAATATAAAGATTTTCGAACTTCGGTGTGACTTTGTACCACATATGTTTGTATATCGGCCAATATGTGAGTTATCCCAACGAAACTAAGAGAGCACGTTTTATTCATAACAGTATATATTTGTGCCTAACATAGATAAATTTGAGCGAAAACTTGACCTAGCCGCTATATAACTAATATCAGAATTTTCGAACATCCGACTGACATTTTTCACATTTTTTTTATTTTTTTAATTTTAATTTTTAATTATTGTTAATTTTTTTTTCTGTCCTAATATCGTGATCACTACTGTTGTCTCTACTGTAAGGAAATAGTCTCATTGCCAGAAGTGTAAATGTACGATGCTAAGTACAATAGTCTAACAGAAAATGTTAATCAACAGTGATAGTAACAGCAATAATGTGACTGCGCAGCTTTAAAAATGTGCAGGCGCTCTTAGCTACAATTATGACAGCTAACTATTCTGCTAACACAATTTCCGTCTATGCGAACACTGAACCAAAAGGAACTGTAAACAATGGCGGCGGAAATAGGAGGACGCAACTGATGATATTCGCTTTTGAGAATACCAACGACATCTATTACAGTAATGCAGTGGCCAAGAAACTGTTTTGAGAGAGAGAGAGAAACAGAAATAATGTGACTGCGCAACTGTTAAACTTTTGCAGGCGCAGGAATTTATGTATATACAAGTTAAATGTATACACATTCATACACAGATACACTCACATACATGTACACGTGAGAGCAGGGCCTATGTCGAAAGTTAATAAGATTCTTTTGTTCATTTTTACAATATTTTAATAGGACTTACCTCAATTACTGCTCTAAAGCGCACGCTGCTCCTCATATTGGTGCTCCTACCTCTATTTAAACACATTTTGTGTACATATTCTGGCAGTCCGCCGTTTGCTCCTACTGCTCCGAATCATTATAGATACGTATAATATATAACTAATAACGCCCGATCACACTTTTCACTGTTAAACGGTTAAAATCCCGAACTACTACCTTGTTCTACTAAAAATACTATAAATTGCAGCTGTAATACCCAAAATAATTGCACTTTTCTCGGAGCCGATGAAAACTCCACCGACGCAAGCAAGAATCTAGGAAATGTATGCAAATTTTAAATGGCGTCGGAAATAAAGAACGAACAATGACATTCGAGCTTTTAAAAAGGAAGCGACATCTGAAGTCACTAAACCGCTTCTGACAGCACAGGGTAGCATAAGTTTTCAAAGTACTATTAACAACGTGGATATGTTAAATAAGTATAATTTTAAATATTTTTCGTACGTTTGGCTTGTTATTTAGATTTAATGAATCTAATAGCAATCACACTTATCATTTTTCCTGTATAATGGCTAGATACACTCCAAACAACAGACTGTTGTCAACAGGTGGCACTGCACTCTTTAAAATAACACCCTCTGTTGGTAGTAGATTGAGAAGGATCACCACAAACCAGCTTGCGGTTTAATTACCAGTTAGTTACCCATCAACATACCGGTTAATTCTGTTACTGTTTTTATGAGTTACTTAACGCTGAATTTCCATTTCCAACCGAAACTCTAGTGTAGGAGTACTTATGTGATCGATAAAGCTAATAGCAATCACACTTAGCTTCTTACCTGATAGCTATTATACTCTCTAAGACATAGACTGTTGTCAACAGATGACACTACACTATAGAAAATTCAACCTTCTGTTGGTCGTCTGATTATAGACGGATCACCGCAAATCAACTAGTAGTTAAATTAATTGTTAACTAACTAGCTATAAGTTACACTACGGGTTAGCTACCTAACAGCGCTACCAGATACTTCTATTAAAGTTTTTTTGAATTACTTTAGGCCGAATATCCAACTCTAACCGAAACTCTTGTGTACGAATATGTTATCGGTCGGTCTTTTCTCTGTAGAAGAAGGATCTCCGCAAACCAGCTATCAGTTAAATTACCGGTTAACTACCTAATAGCGCTACCAGATACTTCTATTACAAATTTATTAAAAGAGAAAAATTTCAGGTTTCTGTTGTCAATTAATGACTTTCTACTATATGGAATACCACCGTTCTTTGTAGTTTCTCGTTTATCAGCATGACGGTGGACTGGAAAAAACACAGTGTTGAAATTATGTAAAATAAAATTATTTTGTGGAGTTCAGTAGGTGCCAAATAAAAGTTTATATATTTAAAATTGTTATTAGATAATTAAAAATAGTTTTTGTCAGCTAAATATAGTCCAACTTTGATTGTTTAGCTCTTAAAAAACAAATATAATAACAGCTGTGCAAAGGATAATTTCAAAGAGTAATACGTGCGCCACCTGTTGGTCACGTTCATGATCAAGATTGCCACTAATTTTTCTAGCCGTTACACAGAAGAACATCATAAATTCGATTAATATCAATGTGTTTAAGACAAACTAATTAAAAAAGGCAGTATATTTATAAGATTCAAAGTTCTGGCTTATAATTTGAATACATGTACATACCTCTATAGTAGTAGTTCAAAAATATTTGTGTACCCTGTAGTTTTAGGCGATCTCTTACAATATTTACTTAGGCTACTACATTTCCGCCATTTCGAACATTCGTTTCCTTATATCGCGTTCGTGTAAGTGGCTTATGCAGCAGCTCTGTGAAAAGTGAAATTAGCTTAGGAATTAAAGCTGCAATTAGGTAGTTTTTAGTAGGATTCGGTTGAAGTTCGTCTATTTAATCGTTTTAAAGTAAAAAATGTAATCGGGTGTTGTTATTTGTGTGGTAAAAGTGAAAGTGAAAATTAGTGAGTGCAAAAGCTGCGCGCTGAGCGTCGGCGCAGGCAGAGCTCTGCCAGTGGTTGTGCATAAAAGGTTATGTTAATGTTAAATATGCTGTGTTATTGTAAATAAAGTGTTAGAAGTAGGAAAAAGAGTTTAGAGCAGGGAAATGTTTCAATTTATTGCAGGAAATGCAAAACGAAGTAAAATAAAGTGCGGTAAGTGCTTATAAAATATTTTAATGATTATTTTATTGTATATTTTTACAGAAATGTGCCTTTTAATAACAAATTATTGCACATTTATTTTAAATTACGGCTTCATTTTTATCTTGAATATATGTACGTACATATGTACATACTGTACGTACATATGTATGTATGTACGTATGTATGTATTGCATATGTGCGTATATAAGCTTTCCAAACCATGTATAAAATTTAAAAGTTTTGTTGCCACTGTATTAATCAAGATCCCTCTAGCTGCTAACAGATGCCGTAGTAATTTTTAACAGTAATTACCTTTGATTGCCACTTCTAGTTTCCGTCTTCATTGCGCATAGTTCCTTCGTACTATTGCGCACAGCTGAGTGTAAATTCGTGTATGTACATGTATATCAGTTGCGCAGGCACATTACTTCTGTTGCACTTTGCTGTTAATCAACATTCACTTTATTCTGTTATTAACATGGAGTGTGTACATATGATGCTGTACACATAGCTTTAGCAGAGAAGGAGAACTCGTATGCATTGCATTGCTGATTAATAGAAATGCATTAGTTTACACAGTCGCGTTCATAATAAATGAACCGCAATTTAAAAATTTTCTAATTTTGAGTAAATAAAGGTAAAATAATAAAATAATAAATAATTTTAAAATTTTATTTTTTTTAATTTTCACATATTGTGTAAATAAAGATAAATTAAATTATATTTTAACTACACAAACATTTTAAAATAATAAGAAAAATATTTATTTTATAATTTATATACAGCTAGGCTAGGTTAGGGTAATTTAACAAACCAGTGCGTTGATGAGCAATCACAGCATAACATAATTTTTGTAGCATTAGGTAAAATTCTGAGCTAAGGGAATCATGTTGAACGCATAGACCAGGGTAGCTTATTTTGGAAAAAAAATTATTCAAGTATGAAATCTATTGCAAAAGTAAGATAAAATTACAGAAATGGAATAAAATACAATTTACGTTGCGATTTTAGAACGGAATTTGGAAGGGAAGAGTTGTGCTTAAATTTTGAAGAGTTAAAAACGGTTTATATCAAATTTCGGAAAAATTAAGCATCCTTCGGTAAAGAGTTACATATATGACAAAGTTGTAGCTAATGAAATGATCTAGAACTTTTCCATACAGACTTTTTCTACGTAACCTCAAAACTTAGATGAAAATTTTTGGTCTTTTGTTTTCAACTTTTCGAAAAACAAAATCTTTCACGAAAGAAAGATCACTTTCTTTAACGGCGAAAAATAGCCTTTTTATGTCTCAAAGACACAGTATATTTTTATACTCTTGCAACTTGTTGCTACAGAGTAAAATAGTTTTGCTCACCTAACGATTGTAGGTATCACCTAAAACTAAGCGAGATAGATAAAGGGTTATATATAAATGATCCGGATGACAAGAAAAGTTGAAATACGGGAGACTGTCTGTCCGTGCGTCCGACCGTGCAAGCTGTAACTTGGGTAAAATTGAGATATCTTGATAAAACTTGGTATACGGGTTCCTTAGCAGAAACTACCTACAGAAAATGGATGAAATCAGAAGATAATCTCGCTCCTTCCCCATATACCGGTACGGTTAAAAACTACTAAAACAATAATAAATCAAGAACTGAATAACCCAGAGTAATTAAATTTTACCTCTGAGACAATTTTAAATTTCACTTTACAGTACACAAATCAAGAAGCAATTAATAAATGACCAAAAATTGTTTAAATCCAACAAAAACTGTTCAAGCGCCTAGGTACCGAATATTTGGACCCCAGTCCCTATAGTTGACTTTTGATTGAAAATATCGATCATTGTGTGAGATATCTTATTGAAATTCAGGGATAATCTTCTCTGAGAATGGTATGTGTTGAATCTGTACATTACTACCCTTAGCCACCATATACCTAATACAATATAAAGATTTTCGAACTTCCGGGTGGCTTTACTCTATTTGATAGTTTTTTTAATATGTGTCATGTTAATAGTATGTGATATTGGGAATAATAGATAAAAACGGGTCGATACCACCCCAACTCCCTTATACTACGTATAATGATTTTAATTTTCCTAGCAAACCTTATGTGTCTCTCAGTGTATGAGTTAGATATATGTATGTATGTATATAAAAAATTTAATGGATTACGATCCTCTGGTTGACTTTTTATGCCTTACTGTATTTCTTGGCTATGATTCTTGCAAGTTGCAAGAGTATAAAATGTTCGGTTGCATACTCACTTAACTCTTCCTTACTTGTTTTCATTCCCTTTCACAATTTTTCTTTCCATTTTTTGTTTTTGTAATTTTTTTGTTGCTGTTTAGCTGACTACTCGTCTTTCGGTTGCGTTGCTTGCTTCTTTGACATGTCAAGTGGGGATAAGAATGACCATACTACTTACTGCCCTTATTGTTGTTATTTCTATTGCATATGTCCAATGGACTGCGGGTCCATTGCTTCGTTTTTTACTAGCACACATCCTCACATCCGCTATGTACTTTAGTAAATTGAAGCAAATGGGCATTGATGTGCTGGTTACATGAGAATTTCGCCCGCTGGCTGTTTGAGTGGGTCCTTTCTGCTGCTACAACCGCCACTTTTGCTGGCAGTGACCGCATCACCCTTCGAGTGGGTGTCTGAGTGAGTGTCTTAATCGTGTTTTATGTAGCGTTACAGCGCTTGCTTCTTCAATTTTCCACCCCGCCCTTGCTGCTAGACAGTTACAGCAGATTTTTTTTGCTACTTGAACGACAACCCAAGCCCATCAAGTCGACTAAATTTTTTATGATTCCTTACTAGTTTCAGTTGTAATTCTATTATGCTGTGATTTTTCTTGATTTTTTTTATTATTCATGTGTGTAGCCATACATATAAAGTCGCTTGTGTGTGGGTGTGTGTGCAGGAGTTTTTTATTACACACTTAAGTTCTCATAAATAAACAATTACATGCGTTAAGGCAGCTAAAAGGGGATATTCACTCATATGCAGTTACAAACACATTTATAGCCACATTTGGGTTCACATACATACCTTTTATATGTATGTATGTACAATTTTATATATAGTTTTGCTGCTTGCATTGTAAATAAATCTCAACACTTGAATTAAGGATATCAGCGCATTACTGTCAGCTGTTATTAGCTGTGATTTGTGTACTATTTTGGCTGTTGTTGTTGTGAATAAGTATATAAAATTATGTCACATTTCTTTTAAACAAATTAGATGTAGGGAATGTTGGATATTAGCTGTTGGATCACACTTTTTTCTTTGTATTGTCTGACGCTGCTGCAACCAAAGCATTTTGGAGACTCACCAAACGTCTATGGCTTGTTCGCCAGACTATGAGCTCAAACTCTGATCACAAACTGTATTCCAATGAGTTCAAATCTGGGATTTCAGACAGCAAACTACCTGCAGCAATGAAATCAGAAATATTGCTTTTAAGTCACTGCTGGGTGGTTTTTGTCTTCTGTGCTGGATCAGTTTTAACACATTTTTCAACAGAATTGAAGATGTATAACGCCTTTACAGGAGACTCCTCACCAAACCATTACATCAGCTGGCTGCTGACCAAATTGAACCCTTGAAATAATATTTTTTGCGTCTTTGAAAGTTTTTGCTTAAATTTTGTCATTCTTTAACTTTGCAATTTTTTCCATTTGTAAAAAGGATACTTTTTTAGACCGCATGCCACTGAGAAGTCGCTTGTAACTGTTAAGCCTAATTTGCCACAAGCGCGATGCCAGGTAGGTTTTCATGTAAAGTTCATCTCTAATAAGGCTTTATATTGATATAGTCGATAATCCATTTCTCTTGAAATAGTTTCCTGTTTTTAAGAGGATTTTTGCGAATGTGTTGGAAAACAGTTTTTTAGACTGAATGGGTTCTAACAACGCGAGTACGACCATTTCTCTCTCTGTCTTTGGCAAAAATTATCAATAGTGCGATAAGCAAACGTTCCCTATATGCTGTAGAGCCTTAGACAATAATTCGTGCTAAATTTAGATTGATTTCGGTGGCATTTTGTTAATCACCATTAATTGATCGTTATTGTGGGATTAAATTTTAATATTGGGGAATTAGAGAAGGGTATTCTATAGAAAAAATGTGAAATATCGTGACATATCCTGTACCAGAGTTATTGTAAATATGGCTCTTTGGAGACCACTTTAGCTAATTTTCAAGCCTTAAAAAGCATAACGCTTTCCTTTCATGGACAAATGCATTTTTCCAAAAAGGAAGAAGTCGCACGGTGCCATATCAGGTGAATACGGGGAGTGGTTAATGGTTAAAATGTGATTTTTGGTCAAATAATCGTCCTTCGAATGTTGGATTTTGAGCAATTTTTGGTCGTCAGTCAATTTATGCGGAACAAACCTTGCACACAGCTTTCGTAAGCCCAAATATTTGGTCAAAATGCGATAAATCGATGTTTTGGAAATGTTCAATTCCATTTCCATGAATTTCAATGATGATTTCGGCTGATTTTTGATGAATTCACACACAGTTTCGATGGAATTTTCGGTGATCACGGATTTTGATTGGCCCACATGTTGTTCGTCATTTATGTCCTCACGACCACTTTGGAAACGTTGAAACCACTCGTGCACTCTGCTACGAGATAGGCAATCATCGCCATAAACTTGTTTCATCAATTGTAACGTTTCGGTAAAAGTTTTACCAATTTTAAAACAAAACTTAATGTTGGCTCTTTGTTCGAAGCTCATTTTCGCACCGATAACACAAACATACTGACACTTAAAACGCAATAACTTCACTTCCAATCAATGAAATGTCATGAAATTCTCACTGGACAATCGATAAAGATAGCAGACTCTAACAGTCGACATATAAAGGCACCACCAGGGGACGCTAGATTCGAAAAGTCCTGTTTACTTTGGAAAGCACCTTGTATATACCCCTTAAAGCAGAAACACTGGAAGCTGAAGGAGATATTACTTCTCAACCAAAAAAAATGTATATTTACAGAGATAATACTCTAACATCTCATCATCTTCCGGTCTTACCGTCTAAATCAGAGCTTAAAGGTAAATTGCCTGTGATGAGCCCTGAGACCGTAACTTATCTAACTTAAGCAATAAGTAAGCTGTATCCAAAAAATTACCCCCAATATTTGTTATTTTGAAACTAAATACAAATTATTTCTTTCCTTGGCATTGATGTTATGTTCATTTTACTCATAGAAGCAAGTCACAATGAGTACGACTTGCAAGAATGTCTTTTTTACATACCGGATTTCTCTAAATAAGATGCTATCAAAGCTCAAAAAATTGTTCTTAAATTTTTAATAGAATGTAAGTAAAATTTATTTCAATAATGTTCTCATCCATCACTGAAAGCAGTTAGCATCAATTATTTACCTTCTAAGTATTGTCTACTTTATCTTGAATGCACTTGAAGGCTCAGGAAAAACGAACTGAATTTCTGTTCCTATCTAAAATGCACCTAGAAATCTACTAATTATACAGTGGCTATATTTATAACGAGACTCTTAACTATTTTTAGACCAAAAATTTCCATGGAAGTGGAAAATCTGATGAAAAATGTACGCCTTAATATGTCTGCGCACGCAATGTAATTTAAGTTTAATTGGCTAATTATGCGCATACAGCGCGCATTTTAAGGTAAATAAACAAACTATTTACTAACGTCTGCTGTGAACACCCACACACACACACAAACACTGCGTTTCGTCGTAAAAACCGAAAGACGATTTCAAGAAAACTAAAAACAGAACTAATGAAAACGCGTTACTCATACGTCATGTCTAACAGCGAAACGCAAGGAGCTGCCGAGTTTGTTCGAATGTGTGTGTGTGTGTGTGTGTATTTGTGTGCATGTTATTAGCTCCGTGAATGCTTTGCAACAGTTTATGACTCCTGCGAAACGTTGCAACGAAATTAGAAAATTTCCATATGCAACACATTGTTTAGGCGGGGTGAGGGAAGTCAACGCCACTTCAGTAACTATAAATGAAAGCGTTGCTGGATTTTCGGTGCATTCTGTGGAAATGAGTAGCTAGGTTGTCTTAACCGTTTGCATATTGTATAATGCAACGTATGTGTGACTCTACTGGTGTGTCTATGTGTGTGTGTAATAACAGCGAAATAAATTGCGTAGCGCTGAGTTTATTAGTTCAGTATTAAGGTAACGGTGCAACGACAGCAGGTGGCATAAATCAGTTGGCATACAGACATGATTTTGCATATTTCGAAAATTTTGTGTTGTGAAATGTTGCACGGTGGGCTAATAGCGACTGATTTGGGAGCATTTGACTAAGTGTCTTCTTCTTCATCTTAATTGGCGTAGAAACCGCATAAGCGATTATAGCCGAGTTAACAACAGCGCGCCAGTCGTTTCTTCTTTTCGCTACGTGGCGCCAATTGGATATTCCAAGCGAAGCCAGGTCCTTCTCCACTTGGTCCTTCCAACGGAGTGGAGGGCTTCCTCTCCCTCTGCTTACCCCGGCGGATACTGCGTCGAATACTTTCAGAGCTGGAGTGTTTTCGTCCATCCGGACAACATGACCTAGCCAGCGTAGCCGCTGTCTTTTAATTCGCTGAACTATGTCGATGTCGTCGTATATCTCGTACAGCTCATCGTTCCATCGAATGCGGTATTCGCCGTGGCTAACGCGCAAAGGACCATAAATCTTTCGCAGAACTTTTCTCTCGAAAACTCGCAACGTCGACTCATCCGTTGTTGACATCGTCCAAGACTCTGCACCATACAGCAGGACGGGGATTATGAGTGACTTATAGAGTTTGGTTTTTGTTTGTCTAGAGAGGACTTTGCTTCTCAATTGCCTACCCAGTTCGAAGTAGCACCTGTTGACAAGAGTTATCCTGCGTTGGATTTCTAGGCTGACATTGTTGGTGGTGTTTACGCTGGTTCCAAGATAGACGAAATTATCTACGACTTCAAAGTTATGACTGTCAACAGTGACGTGAGTGCCAAGTCGCGAGTGCGACGACTGTTTGTTTGATGACAGGAGATATTTCGTCTTGCCCTCGTTCACTGCCAACCCATTTTCATTTTTTTTTCTAAAGCCACACTGATAAGGTCCAATCAGTTTGTTGACGGTGGGCTTTAATCTTTCACACAATACGCTCGATAGAACCTTATATGCGATGTTGAGGAGGCTAATCCCACGGTAGTTGGCGCAGATTGTGGGGTCTCCTTTTTTATGGATTGGGCATAGCACACTTAAATTCCAATCGTTGGGCATGCTTTCGTCCGACCATATTTTATAAAGAAGCTGATGCATGCACCTTATCAGTTCTTCGCCGCCGTGTTTGAATAGCTCGGCCGGCAATCCGTCGGCCCCTGCTGCTTTGTTGTTCTTCAGGCGGGCAATTGCTATTCGAACTTCTTCATTGTCAGTAGTGAACGTCTGCTCCATCGTCATCGATTGGGGAGTCGGGTTCTCCTTCTCCTGGTGTTGTGCGTTCACTGCCATTCAGCAGGCTGGAGAAGTGTTCCCTCCATAATTTAAGTATGCTTGGGCATCAGTGACTAGATCACCTTGGGGGTTCTACAAGAGTGACTAAGTGTCACGGCATTCTTATGCATCTTTTTCAGGCTATGTCCTTCATTTCAAGAGCAAGCAACATTTTTTTCACTCAAATATGTCAAACTTCTTTTTCATTACTTTAATTTGAAGAAAACCTCAGCCGTAAGTCATCGTACTTTCGTGAAGTTTATGATGAACATGCTCATGCTTGGTAGACAAATAACGTCTTAGGTTGCCAAAACAGTTTGAAGATGAGAGACTCTAACCATTAATCAAAGCTGAATATGCATGACCCCAAGCCTCTTCTGACTACCATTCGTCGGTCGATACAACACGCCTTCACTGGAATACGGTTCATATCAAAACAGGGTATCTAAATTTGGCTTGACTCATTCTTGTCTGCCAAACCGGCGCAGTTCTTCAAGGATGGAATTCACAGCTTCAAATGCGATTTTAACAAGTGTGGATTTTTATAGGGCCCTCTACCAATCCAATACGACGTAGAACATTATTGCCGTGACTACAGTTTCGTAGAACCAAAACATCATCTTGGTTGAGTGTCCTTTTCCCTATTGCTACTCTACAGCAATATAAGGCAACTGATGCCTTCCTTAGTCTTTCCTTAATATTTGGCCTTCAAAAATGTTTTCTATTAAGGATAAACTCTAAGTAATTCACATTCTCAACAGGTTGAAGACGTGAACCTCGAAAGAGGGACCTTATACGTTATTATAAATAAAACCTTTTCAGTTTTACTTGGGTTGACACTACATATGCTGCTTCTACTTCCGCAGTTCTACTCCTAATATACAGATCCACGAGTTATTCCAAATTTTCAACAAAAAAGAAGATAGGCTAATGGAATGGATGAATTCAGCGTTTAGGTTGGGTGACGTTCCTCCAAAAGATCCAAGAAGATTGAACAGCTCTCCCGAATTATTCATGCTTTAATTTGCTCGACCAACTTTTCACATAATTTTTTTACGTAAATATGATAACTAGCCTACTGTGCGTGCTTGCAACTATGCAACAAACTTGTTTACCGTAGATATTGCATTCCTGTTGCTACTGAGCGATAGTGTTGCCTATATACGCATACATAACGGGTGGTCCAAGTAGATGTACTTTTTTCAATAGACTTTTTTTTGTTCAATTGATCACGCGTGAGTCGTGTCTAGCTGTCATAGTATTTTTGTTCATTATTGTTTGGCATTTCATCGTGGAAAGTCTTACGCCTGAACAACGTTTTCGAATCGTTCAACTTTATTGCGAAATTCACGTTCTAAGCGTAGTACATCTTGAGGCCCAGCCATTCATTATTGGAAAATATTCGCCTGAATAGACCTCGTGCATGAAATATTATATAACAGCCGTAGCTGAGGGAGTACACGAAGACAGTGTAGAGTCGATTAGGCGCCGTTTGCAGCAACTCGGACTGACGTTGGGAACGACTTGGTGCATTCTACGTCGAGATCGCTCGAACTCGCTTCGCTCTATGGGCTCTTGAAAAGTTCCAAGAAGATCCGACATTTTCGAGCCAAATTTTGAGTCCCATTTCTGGCTCAATGGGTATTTAAACAAGCAAAATTGTCGCATTTTGGAGGGAAGAGTAAACTGAAAAGATTCAAGAGCTGCCATTTCATCCAGAAAAAATAACGGTTGGGTGTGCTTTGTGGGCCGGTGGAATCATCGGTTTATGTTTCTTCAAAAATGATGCCGTTTAGATGGCGATCATTATAGCGCATGATTACCGACTATTTGATACCTGAAATTGAAGCTCGCGATCTCGGCGACATTTGGTTTCAACAAGACGGTGTCACTTCCCACCTATCAAAGGATTTATTGAGAAAACACTTCTGTGAGCAGATAATTTCACATTTTGGGCCGGCGATTGGTCACCAAGATCGTGTGATATCACACCGTTAAACTTTTTCTGTGGCGATTTTTAAAGTCTAATGTCTATGCGAACAATCCCGCTTCCAGTCAGGCCTTGCAGCAAAAAATCACGCTTATCATTCGCCAGTTACCAGTCCAAATTGTCGAAAGAGTCATCGAAAATTCGAAAATTGGATCCAATGGATGGACCATCTTGGACGTAGTCGCGGCCAACATTTGAAAGAGATATTCTTCTTCTTCTTCGAATGATAATAAACATTCCTCATTAAATTTGAAGTTTCTGAGTTTTTTGCTTTAAAAATGTAGGTAAACCTCGAAATGGACAACCCTTTATATATAGTATATAGACTTTTGATACAAGAATAATCCTGTATTTTATATATATATTCATATGTATGTATGTATCATAAATGCATATGCCACTAAACATCAACTGGCGGTTAATTTATGTCGGCAAATTTATTTATGCAAAAAGGCAGATATGTAATTAATTATAAGCGCTGAGTAGATGAGGTTATGTCGAGGTTCTGTGGAGGTAATAGAAAATGTGATAGAAGTATGTAATATATATATGTATAATATAATGTGATGAACTGCTTAAATCAAGCAGGTATGTGAAGACGATAGTTTTGCCAAATTTTGGAATGTTTTGGTCAAAAGAAGTTTTAAAAGGTTTCGAAATAATATTCCAAATTTGCTAAAATAAATAAAAATTAGTTTGGTGCACTCAAAATGTATACATGCCTTGTATATACACATACATATATGTACGTATATATTTTTTAAAGTAATTCTTTATGACTTGTTTATGCATTGAAAGTGGTTTTATAGCTTTCTTATACAAATTGAAATTTCATTAAAGCATAAGCTTGCCACCATCTTTACCTTACTCACACAACCATTACGAATTCGGTGCCATATATATATATCCTGTCTACTTGTAAGCAACTGAAATTCACCCATGCTAACACATTATCTTGAAAAACCGAATTTCACAAAAACCCAAGCCAGAAAAAAAATCTAATGGAGTCGAGTTTATCTCCTGCCACTCGACATTAATTAAAAATCTAGCCCGCTATGTATGTTTTTTGTATAGATCTGCGCATGCAGGCATAAATAATTAAAAATCTAAAATAAAATTTCCTGACAGCCCACAGAAACCTTCGGCCTTAATGAACAGCGCGCGCCGTCAAAGGATAATATGTAGACACTTATTTGAATACTTTCACATAAGCTATTTCATATCAAATAAATATATGTGTATACAAGCATATGTGAGTGTGTGTGTATTTTTTCACCATCTAAATCTCGGGGGCATCATGTCGTCGAGGTTAAAAATATGTATATTTGCAGCCTGTGCAACTCATTGTGCCGCTCCGCCACATGTCTCCCCCTCCTCTTTTCGATCAACCTAACACATTTACTTTATTTATCCTTTATCCTTAATACTCGAGCAGCGTAGCTCATTATGTGCGTGCCAACCAGCGCGCACGAACCTGCCGGCCCCCGGCACCACTACAAGTCAGCATATTTTAAAGTGTGTGTGTGTGTGTGTGTGTCTGCAAGTGTGTAGGTTCGTCAGCAAAGAATTTTCAAATTTTCCAAACCCTTATCATAAATTAAGTAAGAAGCAGCGCCGCTCTATTTGCCTCGACTCGTCACTCTAAAAAATGTCTAACCCGCTGTCCCCGCCCCCAACGCCCAAAATGTGAATGATAGCATATTCTTTGTTTTCGTGGAGTACATTGTGGGGGGAAAGGGTTAATCAGTGTTGTTGCGCGCGTATGCAGATATTTGTATGCGGGAAATTCATCATCAGCGAGTTTTCCGCCACACACACACACACACATGCGTCGTTGACATGAGGGCGATTGGTTTGCTGCTGAGTCAGTTCGGATCTGGGACTCTGCTGCTGATGTGCAGGTTGGGGTATGAAGGACAAGCGCGTAGTGTGCGTCTGATTAGATATACGAAATAAAAATGTTTGATGAAATGTGTGCGAGAGACAGAAAGGATTCAAGTCCCATTGGTGGATAACGCTGATGTGAGCTGCATAGTGTGGTTTTTAAATTAAGATAAAAACGAATTTGTATCGCTTTTTATTCAAGACTTGAAGGAGATGCTCATTTTAAAGGGTTGTGCACTCATTTGCTTCATTCTAATTTGAGAACCTAACTACACTTTGAATTTTAAAACTTTGTGCAATATTCATAATAGCATTCGGATTTACTCTATACTTCCCTTCAATGAAAACATCTGTATTGACCACAGACCCCATTTTAAACTACCCATAGTTCATTAACCACTTCCTTTAAGCTCAAAAATAACTTTTTTTAGGAAAATTCCATTTTTTTAATAACTTTTATATGTTCTTCTAAAATATCAATACAGTTCTTTCTGGTTCAGAATTTGAATGCTTTTCGATTTCATCCTGGAATCAATCTACGATTAAGAGTGCACTTTTTCAGAGCTTCTTACATGTAATCTTTTTACCTATTAAAATAGA
This sequence comes from Bactrocera neohumeralis, assembly GCF_024586455.1. Taxonomy (NCBI): domain Eukaryota; kingdom Metazoa; phylum Arthropoda; class Insecta; order Diptera; family Tephritidae; genus Bactrocera; species Bactrocera neohumeralis. The sequence continues at coordinate 36,760,262 of NC_065922.1, read as the reverse complement.
CTTAATCTTAGTACTAAATATCAGGTAGAGAACCGCAGATTTCAAGTATTCGAGATTCTATTATGATATAGCACATTAGATAACAAAAATTTTTGAATTTACTCCAATAGATCGGAATAAGACTCATCTTTTTCTCGATATATGAACATACTCCATTACCTTCACTATCCAGCATTCCTTTGGCTTTCCTGTAGCTCACTTTTTAATAAATATTGTTGCTGAGCTCAAGCTTAGACATTGAACGATATCAGAAATCTCACCCACAAAAGTGGTTAAAGTTAGATTAAAGTGATTAATACGCTAGAACTAGAAGACTTTAGAAGTAATCTTGACTTTTCAGAGATCTTCCTCCTCAAAGTTATTAGACTGCCTATTCTAACTGCTAAACACTTAATATTATCCAAACTCAGGTTTTCATCATTCCAGGAAGAAAGTGTTAGAATTGTGAGCTCTACTTTAAATTCTTTTCAGATTTCAATTAGTAATTACCCCCAAGAAGTTTCTAAAAATTTATTTCGGGATCCCGAAAAGAGTTTGAATTGTGAGCTCTACTTTCAATTTTCTTCAGATTACAAATAGTAAACTTTTCTTAGAAGTTCCGAAAAATTTATTTCGGGATCCCGAAAAATAAAGAATTGCAGCGCTAGTTTAAATATTAATCAGATTACAGTTTATCGGAAAGTTTTCCGAAACTACTAAATATTCCTAAAAAGTCCCGAAAAATTATCTCGGAATACCGAAATATATAGAGTTGCAGCTCTGTGTACTTTAAATTTATTGTTTGGTATGATTTCAAAGGTCTCGAAAAACTTATTTTTTGATCCCGAAAAGTACAGAGTTGCGTTTCTTCTTTCAGTTTCTTATAAATAACAATTTTCCAGTAAGTTTTCGGAAATTACAAATTATTCCTAAGAGGTCACAAAAATTGTATTTCTGAATACCGAAAAATAAATGGTTGCAGCTCCACTTGAAATTATCATCAGCTTACAGTTTTTTGGTAGATTTTCCGGAATTAGGAAATATCAGTGGAAAGTTTCGGAAAATTGTTTCGTGATCCCGAAACGCAAACAGTACGCTTTCAGAAATTAGAGAATATCTATAATAAATCCCGAAAAATTTATTTCGGGATCCCGAAAAATACAGAGTGGCTGATACTCTTTAATCTTTTTTTGACGTTTTTCGGCAGATTTTTCACAATCAATAATAATTCTTAAGAAATCCCGAAAAATTTCTTATGAAATCCCTAAACATAAAAAAATTGCATTCCAACTTCAAATTAATTTTTTTCGGACTACCGAGAAATAAAATATTGCAGATGTACTTTAAATTTCATTCATGTTACAGTTTTGTAGGACGTTTGCATAAATTATAGATCCCGAAAAATTTATTTCGGGATCCCGAAAAGTTCAAAGTAACTGCTTTTCTTTAAATTTCTTTCACATTACAGATTTTTAGTAAGTTTTCAAAAATTATGAACTTTTCCCGAAAAATTTAATTCCGGATCCTGGAAGGAAACAAGTTGCCGAATCCTATTTTTAAGTCACTTACAAAATGTAAAGATGCTGTACTAGCTAGTTTATGAGGTAGATGATATTAAAGCATTTTTTATACGCCCATATAAAAATTTTACATATACATACATACATACATACATATGTATGTAGATACATATGCATGTACCTTTATATACCCTCATTCACATGTATATATGTACATACATACTTCCATAAAGTGCTCCCACATCCATCGAAAACAAAGTTGTCAATTCATTGAAGCCCTCATTTCCATCACATAAGTACCACATCTATCAAAATCACCTTCCCTTCCACCTTAACTTTTAATTTGCCTTTGTCTACGCTTTCTTTCAAGCAACTTTTGATTTTCCATTAAAAAGAATCAACAAAATATCCATTGATGAACTTACCAACCACACACACACACATGTACATATGTGCTTTTGTGTACGCATGCATATGAAATCGGAAATACACACAAAAAGTTATTTATTTGAAAGGGTTAAAAATGAAAACAAAAACAAAAGCGGCGACGGCAGCAACAATATGTGTGGCTGATAAGATTTGATGAGTGAGCTGCGAGCGAGTGTAAGCGAAGTTCACCAAATCAACTGCCACACATAACCTGAGCCGCTGCTGGTGGCCGACACGTGAGACTATAGCAAATCAACGTCGTTAGGCTTATCGTGTCCCGCAAGCGAATGCTTTGTTTATAGGCTCAACAGACTCTACTTACTGCTAAATCTAAAACTGTTTTTTTATTTTCCTAAGCAAATCTGCTTTTATACTCTGAAGTAGCGTTTGCCTTATCGCAACCAGAGCATCTACGTGGTTGGCCTGAAGAGAGCCGTAAGCATAAGTTGGGTGTAAGGTCTAGCTGTGGAGCTGTTACTTAAAGCTGGCAGCCAGCGCGGAAGCACTTAATGAAAACATGAAGCTTTTGACATTGATTACAACCACACTGCAGCGCTGCCACCGCTTGCCAAGCCTACCAACTTGCCACTCAGATCCTCTCCGGCCCACTCCGACCTCATCCTCGACTCACTCGCATTTATTTGCGCAGACAATCTGCTTAAATTCGCTTCTCTTGTGTTTCTCTTGCACAGTAGACGCACTTTAAGAAGCAGTTCCCGGCCGCTTAACTCTTTATCGCGTGCCACCCCGCCCCCTCCCACTTCGGCTTTTGATTGCTTGAAGCATCGTTCGTCGTTTTAAAGTCACTTAAATTTACGGGAAACAACAAGTACGCGCTATGATGCTGCTGGCTGCCTTCCTTCCTTACTTATTGCTTTTTCGTCACAACTCCGTGCCTCCAAATACCCCGTTAACCCTTATTTGTTAGCCGCTTGTGGCAACATCGCAATTCAACCCTTATCACTGACATTTCATGCTGTTGTTTGCAACGTGCTGCCCTTTTCGGGCATTGTTGTTGCCACATTGTATTTATTGTTGTTGCTTCTGCTGTTGTTGTTGTTGTATTATTTATGAAAATCGTCGACGTTATCGGGCACTCAAATATTTACAACCAAAAGCTTACGGTTGCGATAATTAAAATTGTATCCGAAATTTACTCATTTCGTTGCCTCCCATCTCCCCCTCTCGCCTAACCATTCGGTTGTCGCACACGCACATACTCATTGAACGCTTTCGTAGCACTTTCGTTGTACTCCTTCGCCTGGCACTTCCTGCGCGTGCAGTTTTTTTCAAGCGCCACTCATACCGTCTTTATTTTCCAAACACACACACACAGGCACACAAATTTAAATTTAAAATCTTTTCGGTTTTATTTTTAATAATTCACGCATAACGCAGCTGTAACAGCGACCGGGTTAATGGCGAGCTCAATACTTGCCACTTCAAGCTGGTTGGGGTGACGTAGTACCGTTGGTTTGATTTCTCGGCGCTCATTGCCACACAATTGTTGTAATCGCTGGAGCTTTGCGTGAATTTCGTATACCCACCTCTTCTTCTGCTTCTCCATCTCCTTCTTAGCGCCACAACCTAACGCATTAGCTGAGAAATTATGACGCTCAGCAGCAGCGAGATTGCTGGATTTAAGCATTTTAAATTATTAAAGTGGTTATACATTTTTAATTGCAATACATTTGAAAGGATTTTGCAATTTCGATGACGATTTGGTAACATATAAATTATGCTAAAGTAGTTGCAGCTCTTTAAATGTATCTTAGATGATTTTACGTGACCTTAAATGTGCCCGTAATATTTCGAACGCGGTTTTATTGCCTAAAAGTATATTATACGGTATTCTGTGTATTGATACCACAAAGTCACTAGACCCTGCAGTCAATAAGCTGCAACTCTCTCTTTTAAGTAGGGGAAGCATAAAAAGCTGGAGTGCGGAACTTCAATACGCTAAACCTAACATACTCCCGACTCCAGACTCTGCCACGGAAGCACCTAATTAAGTATTACTTCGTGGGAGTGATGAGACATTTAAGTCCCCCCATTGGCACGGACTGACGGACGCGTAATCTGCTCTATTAGTCTCAGTTTTGTCATGATTGAGGCTGCCGCTTTGCTGACAGCTTTCCAGTTGTCAGTGGACTGATATATGAGTGTGGTCAAATTGTCCACCGTACAACTACCAAAGAATGTAGTTTTAATCTTGTCCCTTGTACTTAAAATGCGAGGGCAATAAAAGCAAACATGCTCAGAGTCTTCAAAGCACTCGGAACACGTCGGACAATTCAGACTAATGTCGGGCTGAACTTCGTACAGGTAACCCATGTCCCCTTAGAACTTGGGCTAGGTGGAAATCCAGTTGCCTACGTTATCTGTCCATCCACGCATGGATGTTCGGTATCAGTCGATGGATTCACCGTCCTTTGAATGAGGTTTGCCACCGCCGCTGTTATATTGTTAAGCTTTTGACTCTCTTTTCTCTTTTGGTTCCGATAGACGGCTCTGATAACTTGTATGCTCGCTCACAATTCTCACACTGGATGTCAGTGGACATCATACTGGCTATTCTTATTATTGTTCAGAAAGCACTGATAACTCTTAATGCCCACAGCCTGTGCACTGTACTTATTTGTCTAACACATGCTTTAATGCCTAGCGTCTGGATCCATATCGGAGCCGCATATAAAACAACCGATCTCATTACCTTTGCGAGTAAAAGTCGACGGCTGAAATCCACCTTTATTTACCATTATTCTTGATAAGTCGTTTAGGATTTTATTCGCTTTACCTACAATGTATTCCAGGTGATCCTTAAATTTGAGCCTTGAGTCTATTATTACTCCCGTATACTTAAGTTGTGGATGTGAATGAATCTCATAATCCCTTATGGTGAGAGATATACTTTTTGCACTTTTCTAGTACTTATGAGCAAGTGGCAGCTCTTTCCTAAAATGTGCACACTATAGACTTCCCAATTACCTTCCGGAAGCCATTCCTAAAAGCCAGATCATTGTGATAGTTTCAGCTTTACCATATCTTATTCGTTAGGTATCCATTTTATTACATTGTCCTTGCTTAGTATACAAAAAATTTATATATGCCTAACTTATACCCTGGGATCGGATTGTAGTATGAAATGCTCTCATTTTACCCCAAAGGTAATTATTGGATCAGTAGCCTTCGAGTCTATATATGAAATATTCGTCGTCATGATGGAAAATTATTGCCTCGGGTCTAGTCATTCAATCTTTAATCTGATAAGTTGTTGTCGGTGGCATTCCTTATTACCATATATGGAAGCTCTTACCTTAACTTATTCAAACTACTTTTATTACTATTATTCACACTTACATTATTGCCCATCTGAGGCTATAACATTTTCCCACCTTTCTTGTGGTTTGTTGTCTCCATCCGAAAAGAACTTCGCCAACTTGGCATTCAAGAATCAGTTAAGCCAATTTTTTAGATCCTGTTCTGATTTGAACCATCCATAACAAATGGTAGTCAGAAGCGGTAATGCTATGTGCTGAGGAAAATTTATATTTTCTACATAGTTTTTGAAGGCTCTTGAGATATGAGGCGCGAATATCGTTATGATGGAAAATTATTGCCTCGAGTTTAGTCAGTTCAATCATCAACCGCTGTCTATTTTGAGTTGTTTAAAGCATGCAGATTTATTAATGGTTTCAAGCCAAGCCATAAACCGTTTTAGGAAGCTTTTAATTTAGTGTGTATTCCACACTGCCAAATACAGAGAGTAGCATTACTTGCATCATATATAGTAATAATGACTTTGAGCATTTATTTGGGCTTATATGATAAACGCATTGATTTGACATAAGATTTTTAAGAAAACCTAGTTGTCATTTTTTAAAAATGTTTGGTAGTAGAAAAGGCTGTTGCGTTTATCTACTATTATATTACCTGCAGTGAAAAGTGCGCTTTTGATAATATTTTAAACGCGAAGCTAGCGAAGAGTTGGAAAAACTAACGCATGGATCAAAAAATGAGTTGTTCTGTGTATATATGTTAAGATCACTGTCGAGTTGAATTTCTTGGGTTTTTCTTATGAAGCATCTGTATGTTAGATGCCATCTTACGAAAATGGCTTCCCATTTGCAGCTACAAAGATATCTTCATGAATCCTTTTCTTTTTTAACACTTGCAGACATATTTTTGCAATAAAAACACTGGAATGTACCAACTGAGTTGTGTTGTAATTGTACAGAACAAGCCTCGACTGTACATGCAACGATTTGAATCGACTTACATGGGAAACCAAACATGATCACTGTGTTCGCCCACAAAATGCCACTGATCGAAATCATATAAAAGTTCTCTAACCAAAACTCCACAATAAGATACAAGGATGTAGTTGGTGAATTTAGGGTACTATTAACGAAGAAAGGAGGGGCATCTATGGTTGAATAAAAAATATAAATAATATTTTAAAGTGACTTTCTGTCTGTCCATCTGTCCAGCTCAATACATTTAATACATATAAAAAATTATGGTATTAAAATATTCACTCAGGCAAATAGTTTGCCACGACCAAAATCCCTATAGACTCATAAACTCCCCCCAAATTGGAAATGGTTGGAAAATTTTAACCCACCAACATCTTCTTTCTCCACTATAACTGGATTTTAACCCCACCAACAGTTTTGTTTTAAGTAATAACCAAAAGTGCCAGAGATACATTTATAAATAAAATTTAGACATATGTAACACAATTTCAAATTCTAACTGATTTTTTACCGCCGAGATAACGGCGGACTACTGGTCGATATAGGGTTATATATAACGGCGACGACTGCCCCATATCTTCGACCAAATTTGACCGATTTCAATCCAAATTCGGTAGGTGCTCTCGGTCCGACATTCCTGAATTAAATTGCAAAAATGGGAAACGAAAAAATAAAGTCAAACAACCATATCTACTTCTTATATAACACAATTTCAAATTCTAACTGATTTTTTTATTTTACAGTATTCAAATCTCGGTAGCCGGATAAAAGTTTGCTGAATTAATGCTTTGCAAGTTGCAAAAGTATACAATTTTCATTTACAGCCGAACTTAGAAGTCCCTTAATTGTTTGCCTTTAGAGTTGTTGTAATGTATCCATTTTTCCTACCTTGTCACAATCCGATGCTAAGAGGAAGCGTTCAAGTAGCATTTCTGAAATTGAAACGTCTCTTTGCTTCAATGTTTGTTCAAAAACTAAGCGATTTGCCTTTTTAAAGATTATTTTTGAACCACTTTGAAATATACTTTTCATTTTCCAGAAGAAAATGTTTGAGACCTTATAAAATGTATACATAAATGCTTCGAAAAAGTAATCGGTCCAAAACCGGTACATTAGTTCTTTTGTGTTGACCTTCTTTCTGCACTGGCGGCCCAGCCATGAACGTTCGTACTTTTGTCTAACTTAACATTAAATAATCACTTAGTTTTAGATATCGATCTGATGTTTTTCACACGTCCTTTTCTTCCAAAGCAGCTGTTTTCTCTGAGCGTATTTTCAGATTGGACTATACTATATACTATGCCATATAGCTGCCATACAAACTGATGGATCAAAATCAAGCCCCTTGTAAGGAAAACATTTTTATTTGACTAGATATCTCCAGGAAATTCGTGATATGGTATAAATAGTCAATGAAAACGTTACAATCTCGGAACAAATATATAAACTATTCGAAAAGTTCCCAACACGCTTATGATCGAGTGAAAAATCAAAAAAAAAAAAAAAACGAATTAACCAAAAAGCATATTATTTCTTTTTGGCTTAACGTGCTCGACTTCCAACGATCATAAAATTTTAATACTTTTTTTAGCATTTTAATTAAATTCAAATGTTTAATTACCAATTAGTACAGCAATCTAAACAAAGCGTCAGCAATTTCACTAAAATTTCAATATCAACAAAAGCAGAAAGCTGTTCAGCACTTCAAATCATTGCTAAGTAGTTACCGAATGAAAATTGAAAATCACCATCAACATTAGTAATCACGTAATGGAATGGCAAACAACAAGTACAAATGAACGAACTTAACTTGTTGTAAAAAAGAATACATGGCAGAGTTGCTCATTTGCTGTATGCGCTCCATACGGGACATACACCTCCCCAAACACAACCCACACAACCGTGGCAAAGGTCCGACTTGTGGATGCAGTCCAACTTTTTTGCACGCAGATTTACACAGACTTCAACTGATAATGAATGAAAGACACAGAAGTACAACGGACGGTCTGAAAAAAAAGGGCAAAGCAGTGGACAAGACCACACACATGACAACCGAGGCAGGCGTGGAGTAGAAGTTAGAGTGGAGATGGACTACGCTGCGGGCGGTCTTAATTTGGTCAGTGCGACCGCGTTGACGCTTACATTTGCACTTCGCATTGTGGCTAACGAATGCAGAGAGTGTGAGTGCGAGAGGGAGTGGGAGAGAGAGAGAGATAAAGCGAGAGACGTAGTAATGGTGTATTGCTTTCATGACTGAGTGTCCCATCATGGGATGTGCGTGTGCTGGCGGACAGGTCAGCTAGGAAAATGGCTGAGCCGGTTTTTACGGTCCGGAAGCGCAACTTGACGTATGTGGCCGTACGCTGCTGCCCTTTAGCAGTGAGCTGTTGGTTTTTTTGCTGCTGCTTGCATGCTTGCGTCCGTGTAGCGCCTGCACATATGCTACGGAAATGATTGTGAGTGGCAAAAAACCGCCGTAGACTAAGGTCTAATGTATTTACCTCTGCTTTCTATGTGTATGTGTGTGTTTTTATTTAAATTTGCATTTGTTGGAGCAAAGTTGAAAGTGGCAATGCCGCGCAAACAGATTTTAATGCAAAATTACATAGGAAAGATCAACATATGCCCGCAAAAGTGTGGAGCTTTTTGCGACTTTTTAAGCGCTTTATTTTCATTTTTACATATATTATATAAAAAACGATTATATATATGCATACACTTCCGACTTGATTGCATTATTTGGCTTAAGTGGTGTTGCCTAATAGCTAAAGCCGCACCTTTTATCAGCCGGGTTATAAAAAAAAGTCGGAGTATAGCGTAAAATTGCTTTCGGTTTGCACTTAATTTGTTTTAAATTTCGTTTCCGCATTGCTTCATTAACATCTCTATTTCGTGCAGCGGTGCAAAAATCTCACTCACAATCATATATACATATATGAGGAATTTTTTCATAAAAATTAAGTGTGAACTTATTTAACCCTTTGGTGTGCCAAGCTCTTTCTCTCTCTCTCTCTTTCTGACACTCTTGCACCAACTTTTTTTTCTGATTTGAACTTTTTTATTTTGTATTTTAATTTTTTTTTATTTCGATTTTTGTTTTATGTATTTTTTTTTGCTTGGCGCTCGCTTTAAAGCGCAAAACTTTCACACATTTATGACTTTTGCCGCCGCCTGCTGCGGTTGGCGGCGCTACGCACATGACCTTGAAAACTTAATTTGCCTACAGCCCCGCCCATTTTCTATGCATTAACCCACAGCGGCTGCGGCGGCGGCGGCACACAATAGCTGCGAAAGTTTAGTTAACGCCAGTCTCGTCCGCCAAAACTCACCCAAACAAGTCGAAAACTTTACTTTAAAACTTTCTTCGGCAGCGCCGCCACCCTGGCCCCCCCGTCCCTGCTGATTGCACGCAAGTTTGGTAGTTAATAATAAAAATTAAAAACTTTTACGTCAAACAAAAGACAGACAGACATACAAAACAAAAGTGAGCAAAGAAATACACACTTAAACAACAGAAAATCACCACTGTGCAGACATCAAACTTGTGGCAAATATATATATATTTTTTTTTATAACAAAAACTTGCAACACTTCCTGGCCTAATTTTTGATTATACCATACCAAAGCGCAGCAAAGTTTTTAGGCTCAACTGAACTTTTCGCGCCACACACAAATCAATAAATTTCAAGCCTCTGGCGTATGCTTGAAAAGGATTAGACGCAAAGTGATAGAATATTAGTATACTCTCATTGAGCTTAAAGTGTTTGTCAGCTTCTATGGTTTTTTGTTGAATTTTGGCATAAACTGGTATAAACCACAATAATCTTAGCTTCCTTAAAGGGTTAGTACATAACTACTTAAACTCAATACAAAAAACTTAGGCGAGATAAATGCTTTCTAAGAAAGAGATAGATGCTCTCAATCAGTTTCAAATGAGACAGAGCAAGCTCTGTAGTTTGAGTTAAACGAAGATTATTCGAATTAGAAGCTGTATGTGAGATGGCAAATTTTAGCACAATGGCACCCAAAGATTGCTTATATGATTATGTATTTTAATCTCTCAAGAACTAACTAGTCGAAGTGTAACCCTTATGTTATCGAAAATATACTATGTATATCCGAATCATACAAAAATCCTAATACAGACCGAATATGCATTTAATATTTGTAAACAATGACATTCGACGTGTAAAATTGGCTGGAAATGCAGTCTCAAAACAGGTTAATGAACTTTATTGCCAGCACTGGGTTAAAGCTGGGAGGAGTGAGCTCGATTTGGTCAACGCAAATTGCGTTATTTTGGAAAGTGAGTCCACCCGTTTATTCAAAGGTCAATTCCCACCAAAACAGTAGCATGAAATAATGAGCTGAGTCCATATATTCCTCTTTCTTAAGCATTTTTAATGCAGTATTGGGGCATTGCAGCTAGTTAGATGTGATTTCATTTCATTGTTGTTCTTCTAATAGTTAACCAATCCCTATTCTTAGCTGCATGTAATATGAAATTGGTCTCAAATACCATTGACAAAGCTTTTACCGTGTTATCTAATATGGCGGTTTCTAATCCTAAAGCCGCACAGTTGTGTAGATTAGCATAGCCAATATAGTCTCGCAAAGAATATAACTTTTCGTTAACTTCATTTCAAACAGTTATGAGGCAGATTTTTTCAAAAAATGTTTAACCTGGCTAGCGCTGTTACTGTCCAACTAATATCTGCATTCGGATCACTAATAATATAATTCATTCCGGGATTCCTTACATTTTTAAAGAAAAATACAGAAACTTCAAATTGAATGGGGACTTATTCGAAAGAACATTCTCGGGCGTTAATTTTTGGAAAATTATCTTTTTCAAATGTTGGCCGCGGCGACGTTTCAGGTAGTCCATCCATTGAGTCCAGTTTTCGTTGACTCGTTCCAAGTCCTGAATCGACACGGAATTATCCGCATATACTTTAAACTTCACATTTCCCCACAGGAAAAAGTCTAACGGTGTGATACCACACGATATTGGTGGCCAATCGACCAGCCCATAACTTGAAATTATCTGCTCATCAAAGTTTTCTCTCAATCTTGAGACTTTGTGTGGAAAGTGGCGCCGTCTTCTTGAAAACAAATGTCGCTGAGATCACGAGCTTCAATTTCAGACATCAAATAGTCGGTTATCATTTCGTAATAACAGTCGCCATTAACTGTTACGTTCTCATCGACATCATTTTTGAAGAAATATGGACCGATGATTCCACCGACCACAAAACACTCCAAACCGTTGCTTTTTCTGGATCAAATGGTAGCTCTTGAATCTCTTTAAATGGATTTTCGTCCTATTTCCGGCAATTTTGCTTTGTTTACAGATCCATTAAGGGGAGAGCCTGCTTGAGAAGCTTCAAAAAATCGATTTTTGTTGCTTAAATCTCTTTAAAAATTATCTAAGAATATGTGCCCAAAGTTATAGATGGGAATTCAAAATATTGTCGAAGCTAGAAGGGAAATAGTGACCGAGCGTCTAGCAGATATACACATTTTTTGGAATTTTCTTAGTTTAACTAGAAGATAAATTATTAGCAAATATGAATATTTTCTGTTTCCGATAGAAATTGCGACCTGTATGCGAGATGCATCCAAAAGACAGAATATCAAAGATTTTGTTTCCAAAAAATTGTCGGATGATGTTTAAATATATAAACATAAACCCTAGAAATTTCGTTTATTTCTTTCCCTCACAAAAAAATCTTCCTTAAGCCAGATATGAGCCTCATCGCTGAACAAAATTTCGCTCGAAAACGTCGGATAATCTTGGAACTTTTCAAGAGCCCATAGTTTGAAGCGATGTCGCTTGGGAAGGTCGAACGGCTTTAGTTCTTGCACAAGCTATACATATTTTGTACACTTTCAATTGAAGATCTCGATGTAAAATGCGCCAAGTCGTTCCATATATCAGTCCTTACTTGCTACAAACGGCGCCGAATCGACTTTCCACGGTCCTTGTGTACACTCTCTGCTACGGTCGAATATCATCCAATAATTAATGCTGGCTCTCAAAATGGGTGATGGGGGTGCGAATACTGCACTCAGTAGGCCGATTATGTTGACCATAAGCTTGACACGATCTGTCAAAAAGGAGGCTATTGAAAAAAGTACCTCTTCTTGGATCATCCGTTATATGTGATATATGCACTGTTCTGTAGCTGCCCGCCCTTCGTGGTCGAGTGAAACAGCTTCGGCCAAAGTGCACTTGTATGCACTTTTCCAAATTTGAGCGCAACTAAAAGTTGACTTTGACTTCGTTAGCCGTTTCCCATAACGGCGCATAGTGCTTTCGCGAGCAAATAAGCATTTGCATGATGCAGGGGCATGAAGAGCCAAATTCAAACACAATTTAGTTGCTTGAATAGTGAAAAATGCAAATCGAATGCAAAAATGCCAACATGTGAAGTGCACGCTTTGAGAGAAATATATGCGCCACTCCAGCGCAGCACTTGAGAAATAGTGATTTGTGTTTGACTTTGGTGTGGCAAGCAAATCAAGCTGGTAAATAAACACAAATGCAAAATGGATATTGCAAATGGAGTGGAGAAAAAGAAGAAGTATGAGAAGAAGGAGATGAATTAGAATGAGAAGGACGAGTAGGGGAAGTAGAAGGAGAGGAAGGCTGAACGCAAAGCAGATCTGGAAAGCATACATTTGCGCAAACCACACTAAAAATGTTTACCATTCCGATGGAGCGCGCGGTACGGGTAAGGCCTTGGTGCTTTGATGACTTCAAATGAGCGAAAATAAAATATTTTAATCTTAAGCCGGCAAGTGCACCCACAACTTGGCGCAGCACACGCCTACAGTCACATACCATCCCACACATAAATAACCACACACACACACAAATATGCTATGTATAAATTTGTATAGGTGAAAAATGGCGTCGGCACTTCCGAGCTTCCGAAGCTTTTAAAAATCAGCGCAAATGAGCAAATAGCGCGAACACAAGCGGCGACATGTGTGCCGAATTTAAAACGAAAATGTATTAAAAACAAAGCCAAATGTATATGTATGTGTACGCATGTGTGTGTGTGGGCAATAAAAATCTTAGCGAAATTAAAATATTTAAGAGCGCATAAAGAAATTTCGATCTGAGACGGAAACAGCTGTGCGCGCGCCAGCAGCGAGTTAATTTGAATTTTTATGAGCCGCGCCCATGCACACACACTTGCACACTTCCATACACCAAACTTATCTCATGCGTATTTTTTCGAGCGCTTATGTGTGCGTGTGTGTGTGTGTGTGTGTGGGTTTTAAGCTACACATGTTGCGGTGCTACTTAAATTAATACGAATTCTTATGCTTACTTTATAGCGCCTTGAAATATGCTGCAAGCAAAGCAAACACATTCACACACACACACTCATACGTATATACGCATTCACTTTATTATTATTGCATTTAATTTCACACACTTGCTTATTCTTTTCCACTTTTACTTAGTACTTTTCGCCGTTTCCACTTTTAATTTCGAGACAATAATTTCGCCGCGCAGCGCTCTTGAGCCGTCGCGATTGCCGCGTTTTCCGTTGCGCGCGTACGGCCGAGTGAGCTCGTAAATTGCATATGTATGAGATTTATGCCGCTTAGTTGGCACGTGAAACGCACTTGCGGCCAAGCGCTTGTGTGTATGTATGTATGTATGTGTGTGTCTACTTAAGGGGGTATTCTGGTCTAGAAGCATGAAAAAAATTACCTGATTTTTAAAGTGTGGTAAAAACAAGGCAATTAATATTTTCATGATCCATTTTTTTATTAGTTATTTGTTAATTTCAGAAGAGTACAGAAAAAAATTAAAAACTAAAAAAAGTAAAAAATTTCAAAAATTATGAGCTGACGAAGTGGGAGGTCTCTAAAAATTTCCACGTGACCATACCCATGATTTCAACCCTCCTAGTTATCTGAAACCAAAAAAAAAGATTATTAATCTAGAATAATGTCGCAATGGCCGGAACTACGGAAAAGTGGGAAAAATTTTTTTCACAAAATGGCGACTGTCTGAAAAAAAAAGTTTTTTTGGATCACTTTTTCTGACTATTTCGAATTTTTTAAAAATAATAAAAAATAAAATTTGGGGATGGGGCTAGTTCCAACCATAGACATGCCTATAAAGAAGACTCTATAAAAATTTCAAGTAAATCGGTCCAGTAGAACCTGAGAAATCGTGGGTATCGTTCCGAAAAAGTCAGTTTTGAGAAAAACGCGTTTAAAGTTTAGGAGACAATTCTAGTGAACACGGACGCCACGTCACAAAATCGGCTGTATCTCCGAAAATAAGTCGAATTTTGAAGAATCCTTCCAAGGCCATATTTTTGAAACTCTAAACTTTCAAGATATGCAAAAAAAAATCGATTTTTTCAAAATCCTAGACAAGAATACCCCCTTAAAGGTAGCGTTGCATTGGTGTGTCTACTTTCATTTGATTTCGCCGAATGCGCAAAATTAAAACAACCAATTTGCATAAGTATCTCCATCCATACCACAGCCTAGAGTCACTTGTGCTCAAGTGTCTAGCCAAATGTTGCAAGCACATATAAACAATTTTATTCCCATTTTACTTCACTAGGCATCAAAAGTATGCATACAAGGTACCAACCGAAACAATTCTGTAAAAAAAGCTTTTTATACTAAAATATTTATTAGAGGATATAAAATATGTAGTTTTCTGAATATATATGTGTTTAATTTTCGAACAATAATCTGTAAACAAACAAAGCTGCATCCAAGGTACTTAAGTCGGCCAGAGATATTCTTTCTCCGAATTCCACTTAAAATAGAAAGTTGGTTATTCCTACGTTTTTAAATTTCCGCTTCCGATTGAGTGGAATCAACAAGCTTAGAGATTTCTATTGAAGAAATTTGAACCCATTCTTCGTGCAGCAAACCCTTGAGCATTGCTTTTGAGGTAATTGTAGATGGTGGTGGCGTTTGACTCTAGTTGGAAGCATTATAGAGAAAGAAAGAGAAGTCTGCTGTATGGCTCGGATCGTTATTCAGTTGAAAATAACTGTAATTTCCTATTCCCAAATGATCCGTTTCTTTTGTTTCAAATTACTTTTTAAGTTGTTAAGGCATTACATGGGCTTACGGGTTTCAAACAACCGATTTCTTATTATCTTATTCATTTCTTTAACACAAGTCTTTGAAATACAATTCTTAAGGACTTGAATGAAGGACTTTTTTTTCAAATACAACAATTTTCATTGAAATTTTCATTTTTTTTATAAAAATGTCAGCCAAAAATCCAAAAATCTAATTTTCAGTTTTTTTTTTCTTCGTCCAAGTTACAAGTTACGGTTTTAACTAAAACACATATTTTTTTCAATTTCGATGATCCTGTAAGGAGTTATCCTGCCAACGCGGGCGCATCTTTTTTCCGAGGGCTCACCGGAAATGGTGCCGCAATGGCCGAATTTCAAATATTTTTTTTACAAAAATTTCAGAATTTTTTGTTAATAGTGTGTATTTGTAACATTACAAAATTCTAGTAAAATATTTCATGTTTTATGTGAGAAAAAAATTGTTGAAGAAAGGCTATTTTTTACTCGAGGAAACCCATGTAACCGCTTAAGATAGGCCCATATCATTACTTGCCATGCAGACCATATCATTGCTCTACCGCGACCATGCTTTACAGTTGGCATCAGGTTTCGCTTATCGAGTGCCTTGCGCGTTTATCGCAATACAAACTTACGCCCCTTTATTCCAAAGACTCAAAACTTGCTCTCTTCGATAAAATAACATTACTCCAAAACTCGTAGGGCTTGTTCAAATGTTCTCTTACAAAAGTAAGAGTTATCGAAAAAGAAATTTTCTTTTTTTAGTTTTGCGTCATTGTAGAGGGTCGTTTTGAAATTGCCTTTAATATTTTCAACAATTTTGGTTGCTGTAACTCGGGGGTTTTACCTCACACTTTGCGAAACGTTATGGGTTTCCCGCTCTGTTAGCATTTTTGGCCGTCCTGGTCGGAGCTGATATACAAAAATACCGGTTCCTTTGTGATTTCTAATGACTCTTTGTATGAAAAACTGTTCTACACAACTCAACCGACTTTTCTTTCCTCAAAGCGTTCAGCTATTATTTCCTTTTCCAAGGGGTTCTTCTCACTTTAGGCGATATTACATATTCTGAGTTTAATGACAAAGTGAATACAAGAAAAATCTTTTAAAATTGCCACAGATAAAACTAGGACTTTCCGATTCTTTTACAATTGGAATATCCTTTTTTGGCTTGACTTTGATTAAAGTTGTTTGGAAGATATATCCTTTAGTGTTCCGATATCTGGCGAAATGAACAGCTTTTATGACTACAAGTTTGGTATCTCTTAAGTTTTCACCATATCAAAGCTTTGCAGTGTCTGAAATTTACACCCTTCCTACTGCTTTAAATAAATGTCCTTGCATATGAAGTACCATTGTCACTGTTATTGAGCCTTTGCGATCATTAAGGTTATTTTTGCTTAAACGTTTTTATACGGTTGTATGTAAATTTATCAAACTACCTATTCAAGAACTATTCAAAGTAAATATAGGGTTAGGGAGACGAGTCGTCTATTTATCACAACATGATCGATTTGGTTACTAACTTTTCAACCCGGAAACAGCCAAGTAGCTTGATAAATTTTCTTGTGCTGGAATCAATTGCTACGGACAACATTTTTTGGGCGCTTACGAAGTAATTTTACGTCGTGGCAGTCATTGAAGGCATCTGTAGAAATATCGTCCTTCTCTTCCGTCGGAGCGTGGGCGCAGTGTTATGTTGAAAAATTTTGCTCTGATGCGGATTGTGACTAGACGACCGGACTTTCTAGGTGCACGACTTAAGTCATAGTCCTTATTACGTTTGCTGTGATGGTCACCAAAAGTGGGGTCTTTCATCTGAGGCTGTTGTTCCTTTTTCATCGAAAGTGATATTTACATGGCGAGTCCCAAACCTAGTGCGCAACCTCGCTAGGCTAATAGTATGAAGTTTTATTCACATTTATATAACAAACCGCTTGTTTCAATACCGATGCCCGCTCGCAGACGCGCCTTGAACACCTTTGAACAGACGCTGCAATTAGACGTCAGCGGACACTTAAACCGAAGTCGAAGTGGCTCAGCTGAAGCTTTCTCTCTTTTAGCCGTGATCCGAGGTTCTAGACGGATTGGCTACCGGATCTTACACAAAGGTTACACTTAACCGTTCTCTGAAGATTTTATTGAGCATTGTTAGAACAATCCGGTTTATAAATCAATTGCCATAGACAGGTACAATAGCTAATCACTTGTCGGCAGTTTCGAACTATAAAAGCTTCATGCAAATACATAAGAGCCTCCCGCCCAAACTTTATTAACAGAACTACATACATAAATATCGTCTTATAACACGATAATTGCCGTAGACTGTTGGGACCCCATACGTCGTGGGTTCTGGGTGGCCGGGTTGTAGAACATCTAGGCCATCGTCATCGTCATCATTGGGATTCTGGGTTCATCATTTCCGGGTGCCGCACTTTCACTGCCATTCTCCAGGTTCGAGAAGGGTTTCCTCCATAAACTTAGTATGCTCTGGCCATCGGTGACCAGGTTATCATTTAAATTTCTAAACTAGCATGCTCTGATCTTGAAATCTTCTGTTGGTCTCTGCATCATCAGGCTGTTCATATTCACACATTTCTCGATTTTTCTTTTTTCGTCTGCAAATATGTCTCGCTTCCTTCTTAAGCTCTCGGTATCTATCCAACCCTACACGTGGATGGAAAGAAGAGGAGTACAAGTAGAGTCGAGCTCGACTCTCTGTTGTGATTGCATTACTAATTTATAACAAAACCTTATATACTATATTCCAAACAAAGTTTATTGAATTCATAAAAATCGTTTTGTACATGATTCGACTTAGGAAGTCTATCTTTAAACCTTCTAATTCTTTTATAAGAGTTTTAAAACCATTTGAGTAATAATTTTGAAACTCTCTGCCTCTTCTGTGGCAATGCCAATTACTTTTTCACAGGCTAAACTAACAAAATTCAAGGGCCATGCTTGACCCTTAAGGATACAATAGCCCAAGAAGAATCGCATTTTTGACGTAGAAACCGATTTTATCACTAGTTTTTTAAATAGTTTACAGAAAGGATTATTTCTAGCTAACCTTTAAAAAGTCTTTGTTCCTTTCCCCATTATTAGCCCACCATACCCATACTCCACCGCTACAAACCTGCGCTTAAAAGCCAACACTTCATTTGCTTCCAGTTATTTCTTTAAGTATTTATGCAATTTCCCTCATTGAGGCGCCACGAAATTAAAGTAATTAACGCTGGAATTCATTATGGAACATAATTTAGATTGCTGCTGTACTATAAAGTCTTGGTGGCTATTGTTATTGTTGTTAGCGGGCGAAAATTTTATGGTCGCGACAATGATTTAAGTGATTACGCATTGGGCACAACAACGCGCCATATTTCGCACCCTGGACCCAAAGAGAATAAGAATGGAGAAGGCGCTGAATGGCTGCTGCCACTAATAAACAACACACACACACACACAAACAAACAATGTGTATGTGTACGACAAAAACAATTATGCAAAAATATAATTATTATTAAAAGCATTCAACGAACGAACTTCCATAAGAAAAGCCAACGCAGAGGAAGTATGAGAAGTCAGAGCGATACCCCGAGAGCGAGTGATAGATAGAGAGCGGTGAGCGGCAAGGATAGTGTGCTGCTGGCGACTGGCCGCCATTTGGCGCTGCTGGTGATGAACATTTTAATTTGCGCTTCCAGGCTGGCAAACATTGGCGCGGCGGCAGTCAACCGGACACAGACAGGCTGTTACCAAAGGAATACAAAAACAAAAACAACAAAATTGGTGAACGACAAAATTTTGGTTAAGTGAAAATCGAAAGAGAGAGTGTGAAAAGGGCGCAAAGCCAGGAGACACAGGGGTAATGTGTGTAAGCGCCCGCCAAGCGCTGAAAAGTATGCTATAAATTGTGACAAGGCGACAACGCCTGAGTGGTCAACCAACGTAAATAAATATAATAAGAAAAAAAAAGAAGAACGGACGAAGCAGCCGTGGCAGTGTCAGCAGACACAAAAACCATTTGGACAATGGCTGCATTGGTTGGCTGATTGCCACACGCACTCATTAGTGAGACAACGCGCCGCGTCTTTGCTGGTTGACAATTGTTGGCAATTAAAAATCTCTGCGCACGCATTCATACGCACAGCCTGCTGACACGCACCCACATACACACACACACACACTCACAGCCCTAGCAGCCCAAACAAATCGATCAGCACCCCCTTGCCTCACACGGCTTGCCACAGCCCGTACAATGCCAGCGCCCTGCTTGAGGCGTTCGCATGTTGAATTGTTTTTGTCATTGCGTTTTATTGTTAATGAGAATTTCTTGTTTTCCACATCGAGCGCCGAGCGCTTATTATGTCGCAACAACAATAATAACAACTAGTATATATAAGCACAATTAATGCATTCCAATAACAACTGTCGGCAGCATTAGCGTCCAACAAATCATTGAGTGTGAAAGATTTCTGTGATTTTCCTGCCCTCACGCCGCTTACGATTTCCGTGATTTTGTTTGTGCATTTAATTAGTAAAATGGAATTAATGAATTTTCCAGTTTCGGGGAGGCGTGAGGCGCTTTTATGATTTAGTTATGCATGCTTCGGCGTTATTTTCGATTTTGCTTCCATTCTTGCTTGTGTTTTTAGCTACTCGAATTGAGATAAGCTCTTGCTATGGAAGTCGAAAAGGAGCTGGTGGAAAAAAATTCTGAGAGAGTTTGTGGATTTTTGGATTTTTTCAGTTCTAGCCTTTGACGGCAAGCTAATAAAGGCGCCAATAAAACTTCTATACTAGCCGAAGCTAAGGGTAGCTTTGATCTTTCTCCAACACGTCGTTTAATGGTGGACTCTTCTTGGTCCACCTCAAGCAGATAAAAGCAGAGCGGTAGCAGCGATAACGCTGTTCCATTTCATACTGTTTAGATCTTGATTTCTACCAATTTGCTATATTTAATCTTTCTGAAATCTGAAGTGGGAATCTTATGAGTGATCTTACCTATACCTTACCATATCGCAAAATCCGTTTTAACTCTTTGGGAGATAATTATAAAGGCCCTGAAGTATTAAAATTACTCGAGAGATTACTTAAATTTCTCGAGAGATTGTTGGTGCAGTCACTGTATCCGCAGAGAACCATACATTGTTCAATTTGATATCTTAATAGATCGATTTGTGTTGCAATATATATAATTCATATTTCGAAACTCGGTTACTCGTGGCACCAAACACTGATCACAACAAACACCCCAACAAAACTCCATACATTATTCTCTTCTGAGAATTGTCTTTTCTGCGACAGGAAGGCGGAAAGTTCGTAGCACCTGCTTCTAGAATGTGTGCACTCTACAGAAGCAAGAGCAAAGTCCAAGGTTTTTAATTTTTAGTAGGAAGCACATTAAGCATTACCAACTTTCGGGGACTATATGACTCTTTATGAAATTCTTTTTCTTTATTATTCTTCCTTCCCGCTGTTTGGCGCCGATTAGAGATTCCTATTGTAGCCAGGTCCTTCTCCTTTTCCTTTTACTCGAAAACTCGAGGTCGACTCATCAGATACTGTCATCACTTGTAGAGTTTGGCCTTTGTTCGTCGAGACAGGACTTTACTTCTCAATTGCCTACTCAGTCCGAAGTAGCACCTGTTGACAAGAGTTATTCTGCGTTTGATATCGAGGCTGACATTGTTGTTGGTGTTAATACTGGTTTAAAGATAGACGAAATTATCTACGACTTCGAAATTAAGACTGTCAACAGTGACGTAGGAACCAAGTCACGAGTGCAACGACTGTTCGTTTGATGATAGGAGATATTTCGTTTTGCCCTCGTTCACTACCAGACCCATTTACTTTACTTCCTTATCGAGTCTGGAGAAGGATATGCGGTTGTTCAGGCCAATGATATCAAAAATCGCCTTGTCTGAAAACTTGTTTGGTATCGATCGGCTCGGAGAGGTCCTTCCCGATCCTAACGAAGCTTTTAGTATAGCTCAACGTCAGTTTACACAGCCGTATTAGTTTTGTGGGGATGATGGTCACATCTATTCCAGTAACCTTCCATTTTTCAGTGTAATGCACATTTTGGTAGATTCTCAAATTAGTAGATCGAGTTTGGAACAGATTGTTTAGAATTCGCAGTGATATGAAAGCGGAACCGCTAATCGGGCATCCTCAAAGCACTCCAAATTCATGGGACTGTATTCCACATGAGCTCCAATACGACAGTGAGTCATAAGTGTCCTTAATAGCCGAGAATGTTAAACTTTCGTAGCTTCAGAGAGATCAAGAGACAATCTGTTTCCTTTGCCTCTTGATCTGTGGTCCATCGTCAGCCTGTGAAGGAAATGTGTCCTTCAGAGAGATCAAGAGACAATTTGTGTCCTTTGCCTCTTGATCTGTGGTCCATCGTTAGCCATTATAAAGTTATAAAGTTGATTGTTTACAACTCAAATACTATCCACGATAAGAATGAACCACAACTAGCTTATTAGTTGGAAGTAGGTTTGACATATGACGATTTTGTTAGTCGAAGTGAAATGAAATCTGTATTACAACCAGGATTCATTGACCTGTGAAGACCAGCTACCCCAGAACTTTAGAGTTCCTAAAATTATTACAAAATTTTCATCTCTTAAGTCTTAGATGGAATGTGGGGTAGTAACTCCACACTTACATTTCTGATACTTCGACTTTGAATGCAGAAAATCTTTATCCTCCGGTTGTGAGTTTCTTTGACAAACACATAGCAAACTTTTTACTTCAAGGATTAATTGAATCATCGATTTTTAATTGGATATTTATGGAAAACTTAGTTTAGCAAAGATTATCTAATACTTTTGTTGTCTTAGAAAATAATACTGATTGTCGTCGACATTAAAAGCTTTCCCTTTTCTTGTCTGGGGCCTCCTATGTTGGCCATTAGTCTGCTGAGTTGGGAGGTAATTTTCGCTGTCGTTCCCGCGGCGTATTCGATTTGTACCCAGAATGTTAGTCTGTGGTCCAGTCTTACGCCTATGTGGTTTTCTGATTCTTGCATCCTAAGAATATCCGTAGTCGTTTGCATACTTATTTCGCTCTATTTTTTCTGTAGCGAGAGAGTGAGGTTTTATGAGTCGAGCAATGCTTGCTTGATTAAGCTTTCTTCGCGCTTCTTGTGTGTCTCTTGCTGCAATTACTGCTGCAATATCGACCAAGTAGCCAATAAAGTACGATTCGTCTGGCATTTCAAGTTTAAGTATAGCGTCGTTTCACAAGTCTGGGCCTAGAATGGATCCCTTTGCTGCTCCTGACATGACCGCGATCTGTCGTGATCCCTCTTTTATTTGGTACAGCAATTTTCTGTTACTAATGTAGCTTCGCACCACAAGTCTGTGGTAGACGGGGATGATATAAGCCTTTGTTTTTTGCCAAAAAATATGTTACAAGCAAATTTTTATATCTGACATATCTATTTGAAGTGAACTTCTTCTGAGAGAAAAACTGATTAACTCAAAAACTAAAATTTGTAATTTATTTGTTGTAAATATATAGGAGACGGTAAAAAATCTTGCGAGCTCCAAATAAATGAACCTTAAAGCCAAGTATTAATGCTGCTGCACTTCACCATTTTCAATATACCGACATAAGCTTGCACATATGGCGTGCAAATGCTCACATACACACTTCTAAAAGAGCAGAGTTGCATATATGTATACAAATATAACGGCTTAACGGCATGTAACAAAGCACCAAATAAAACCGATTTTCCACAAATATATGCACTTCCACTCACATAAACCTTCCACACTGCTTGCTGTAATCACATGTATAAATGTATGTGTGTGTGTATGAGCATATGCAACGGTATTTTTTGTTTTTGTCAGAGCCTTGCGAATGGCAATAAATTAATTCCGACCATTGCACAGGACATCCTACCGAAGTTTATAGCATTTCAGCCACCGCTGCTCCTCCAAGGCCGCACACATACACACTCCCCTTACATTGCATACATATGTATGTGTGTTGGTACGCAAAGTGCTCTGGCTGCTCTCGCTGTCATTGCGACCGTTCCACCTCGCCGACTGCAGCTGTGCGCTGAACTGAACCGAGCCGAACTGAGTTGAGTTGCGCCGAGTTGCTTGGCGTCGCGCTTGGTTGCTGCTGCTCTTGCACATTGCAGTCGTCATTTGTTATTGCTGCATTGCGAATTGTATTCGAAAGTTGTTGCAACATAAATTGTTGCTGTCCTTACAAAATGGTTGCCATTACAACAATAGTTATTGCTACGTTTTTTGCCGCTGTAGTTGTTTTTGCTGCTTTCCCTTATGCTTTTATGGTGGCTGCAGTTGCTGTTGTTGTTGTTGTTGCAAGGCACTCATGTTCATTGCTGGTTTTGTTGGTGTATGCGCAGATAGCGCTGAAACTCCGAATTGGGGGCAAACAGCAGCATTGGCTGAAGGCTGACGGCAGACGGTGGTAGGGTTTAGGGTCGTCGCACTAAACGAATAAGGGTAAAACGAAATCGGTGAAATAAAAAAAGGAATTGGTTAAGAAGAAATATCGAGCAAATGTAAGGATGATTTTTTTTTATAATGAAGGATGGGTTCGGTATAGCGACCTCTGTAAGTAAATGCTCGAAGTGTTTTCATTCGGGAGATAGTCGGCTGAAACCTCAGAGTGGATTATAAACATCGGTTCGCACAAGTTTATGAAAACTACAATTCTTCAAAGAAAGTAGAGTAAAGCTGACTTCGAAGAAACCAGCGAATCTTTCGGTTTATATAGAAAAGTTATCTTAGATCTTTTAGATAAGTATATAGATATACCAGGGATCTAAGTTTTCAAGACTATGCTTCAAACTTTGCACAAAGATTAACGAAGCGTTTTCCATAATAATCTCCTTGTAAACAAGTTCTTGATTATGGTTACCCAAATTGATCCAAGATTTGAACCAGCTTTTTATACTAAAACTCAGATGTGGCCCTGTCGCATACTAGAATAGATGTTCACTGAACCCGAAAGTACTAATTAAGAAAGACTAACAAATTGTTTTATTGAAAATATGTGTTTGGATTTCAAATGACCAGAAAAAGATGTCCCGATGTCTTGAAGGAACAAAAATTCCTCTACTTTTTACAAAAAATGCAGCTTCTGGACGATTTCTTCCTTCAGATGGTCTAATTGGTCGCACGTACGGGCTCGAACTAGGTGATTCCCTGCTAGTTCCTCCTACAACATAACATAACATCTACCCAACCTGATCTTCGCATATTGGCGGTCCAAAGCTTGGAGCCTTTTTGACGCCGAAATTTTCCGAAAAGTGTCGTCGACACCAAAATTGCGCATGAATGGTATTCTTGACAAGCGTTAAGCTAGCATAAAAATTTCTTAAAAGTCTTTTAGTGTGGCGTACTCTCTTTCTGTAACCATCCGAAGTTTTTTTGAAGTCAAATCTTAAAATCATATGGGGACCCCTTGTCCCACATTGGCAAGACTACGCTATAAGCATCTCGGGTCCCCACAGTTTGATACACTGGAGGAGGTATCGACAGTGAGGCCACAATTCCTCTTGGACATAAGAAATAAATTCCATCTAGTATCGCAACCAAACTGGTCTATGCGTGACTTATGAGCCTACCAGATTAACCTAACCGAACCTAACTTTGTTCATAAACTGACCATAAACTGACATGATTTCAGACGACTTGTTCCAACTGTACTTCAAGTGAGAACTCGCTAAAGAAAGACGAAGTTTTTCTAATTCCCTTCAGAGACTTTCAGTATCCGTAAAAAATAGAACTACTTCACTGTTCTATCTTGAGATCATAAGGACACTCTTTATTTTGACAATTTTATCCAACTTAGGTCAGCGTAAGTGTTCAGAGGGGTTTCCCAAATCCCTTTTTGACTCCCTAATAGCACCACCACTGCAGCTGTCCACTCGAAATATGGCGGTTGATGCACTTGTACTTTTGTGTACATCTGAAACCCAGCGCCACCACCTAGCTTCTCTAAGTGGGGTTGAGGTGCAGTGTGGCGCAATAAAATACAAACGTCCAATGTTGCAGCAATAAAAACCGACACGAAAAGAAATTCAAAGCCAAAAAACAAAACGCAACAGACACAGAGAAACGACCAGCCAACAACCACTACAATACCAACCACTGGATGAGTGCGCTGGCAACCGGAAAGTAGGTGCCGAACTCAACCAAAACAGCCGCTAGTGAAGTGAAGCATTGCATTCAACCCGACAGCTGACGGCGGAACGAGCAGGAGTCGGCAACACACAAACAAACTTGGAGAAGACAGTACGCTATGCGAGTGCACCAACACAATGACGTTAAGACGTAAGAAAGGCGGGTCCATTTCCACGGCAACCATAAACTACAATGGAATTGTGGTATGCATTGGGTGAGATGGGTGCAGTTCGACGGGCTTCGTTGTGTAAGTGCAACGAAACCCTGCAAATGGTCTTTTTATGCGTTTCTTGTTTTTTGGTTTTTGCTTTCTGCACTGCTCTCTTTTTCTCTGTCTTTTTGTTGTTCGGTTTTTATTGTTCCTTTTCAGCGTCTGCTTTGCGTTTTTTCCATGCCTTTTTTTGTGGAAATCAGAGCAGTTTTCAGGAAGGGGGAAGTAGCTTGACAGAATCATGTAGATGTAGGAGCCATTGTGTGGTTTCGGTATGAAATAGACTGGGTAAAAAGTGAGTGGTTTCTAAAGTTTTATTTTGTTGCTCTTCATATTCTTACTTTCTGCTGGTACTTCTAGCACTGCTGGCCTTTTTCCTTCATGATATGCAGTCTTCTGGTGTGATGAGTAGTGTTTCTGCTAGATGATAGATGATATACATATGTATGAGGGAGAGATAGATATATTAGTCGGCAAGAAGCAGAGGTTAAGCTCAGTAAATATTTTCTTAGCAGCATTTATTTAGGTACTTCTCAAGAATTTAATTAGAAAAATTGCAACAGCAAGAATCAATAACTCTTAGAAATTCTTAGACTTAACTCTTGCTTGAGAATGTAGGTTCGCTATTCGGTTCTATTTAACCGGACTGTTAGGTTAGGTTAAGAATTCGATCCTAACAGGGATTTTATTTACAACCTAGAACGCCGGTCCGTTGTGGTACCTAAGACTCCTATAAAAGTAAGACCCTTACGATTCGATAAAGCGCTTTGAGCCTCACACAAGCTTGTTAAGATGGCTAACGTCATTTTCGACTATGTCATCTGCTTCGCCGAAAGTAAGACTACCGCGATGTTTCAGCCTCATCTTGCAAAAGCTGGACAATGGGAAGAAAGTTCCTGGATATTTCCACCTCTTTGTCAACTAGTGTCAGACAAGAGCTCAGCCTTATTGCATGAATGCCTATTGGACAGTGTCCAGTAAGAACAGCTACGATTGCGGCAAGATGAATTTTGCTAAGGGCTAGTACCTTGTAGACCATCTACGTTCTACTCTGGTTGCGAGGTCCTTTGATATAACGCAAGACGTCAATGAAAATCCAACTTGGCCCCATTCCAATTTGAGTGGTGCAATGATACTCTTCTGGCTAGCTCATCGGTCATCGACACCACGACACCCAGGCAACCAAACGAGTTTGATGATGAAGTAGCTTTATGATATTTCTAATGAGCACAGAACACTCTTGGACTAGCTTTAAGAGTTCAGTTAGCGTGCTCAGTGCTACTATTGCCGTTCTACTGTCGGAGTGAATGCTCACCTCCCTGAAAGATCCCGCTATTCGTATCCTTTACTGGCATTTGGGCAGAGAAAAGACCGCCACGATAAAGCCTTAAGTGCAATGACGATGTGGTCATAATTAGTTAGTGAAACGAAATGGAAAGGCTATAATTTTATACCAGCAAGATTTTAGTTAGATATGCAACCTCCTCTCCGCAAGACATAGGTTTGGTCCAAGATCCAACCAACAACAAATTTCTACCGAAGAAAAAGCTTTTTAAGAACTCACTGGCTAATTTAAAAATGTACATTCTTTCTGTTGGCACATAACATCAAAAAAGTTTGACTACATGTTTTACAAATTCTAGTGGACAACTTGACAAGGGGCTGAATGAGATTCTACACCCACATAAAGCGATAATTAATATTATAATACTGAAAATCGACAACGAAATGTGGGGTAATTAGAGGCTGATTACGATTTCAGAAGAAAACTTAGGCATTAGCTATTTCTGGGCCGGCTATCGTACCTTACTTCTTTGTACGGAGAATAAAGAAAATTCAACCTATCGAGATCACTGATCTATGCGGGGGACACTTAAGAGTTTATCAGATTTATTCTTTGCTTTCTGCTTTCACGAGATATGTTTGACTATAAATCCCGTAGGCGATCTTCCAGCCCTTTACTGACAAGAAGATCGAAAGAAACTTGCCTCGACACTGAAACTTCTTCTTCTGCTTTATTGACACAGACACCGCTTACGCGGTTATAGCCGAGTTTACAACAGCGCGCTAGTCGTTCTTCCTTGTCCAAGTGTAGCCAGGTCCTTCTCCACCTGGTTCTCCCAACGGAGTGGAGGTGTTCCTCTTCCTCTGCTTCCCTCGGCGAGTACTACGTCAAATACTCACAGAACTGGAGTGCGCAAAGGATAATAAATCTGCCGCAGAACCTTTCTCCCGAAAACTCGTAACGTCGACTCATCAGATATTGTCCATGCCTCTGCAACAAATAGCAGAACGGGAATGATTAGGGACTTATGTAGTTTGCTCTTTGTTCTTCAAAAGAGGATTTTACTTCTCAATTGCCTACTCAGTCCGAAGTAGCAACTGCTGACTAGAGTTATTCTGCGTTGGATTTCGAGACTGACATTGTTTTTGGTGTTAAGTCTGTTCTAGGATAGACGAAATTATCTACGACTTCGAAGTTATGACTGTCAACAGTGACACAGGAGTCAAGTCGCGAGTGCGATGACTGTTTATTTGATGACAGGAGATGATTCGTCTTGAGCTCTTTCACTGCCAGACCCATTTGCTTCACTTGCTTATCCAGTCTGGAGAAAGCAGAACTTACGGCGCGGTTGTTAAGGCCAATGATATCAATATCATCGTCGTACGCCAGCAGCTGTAAACTCTTATAGAAGATGGTGCCTTTTCTATTTAATTCTACGGCTCGAATTATTTTCTCCAAGAGAAGATTGAAGAAGTCGCACGAAAGGAAGTCGCCTTGTTTGAAACCTCGTTTGGTATCGAATGGATTGAAGAGGTCCTTCCGGATCCTGCTGAGATCGCAGGTTTTTTCCAAGATCCGACCAACATAACTCAGAAGACCGTACTGTGTTTCAGCTCTTCATTTACCGGTCCGGGCTGTATACAAAATCAACGTAGGGAAACTTTACTCCTTTTGATTTATGCGAATTAAATTAGGGACTTTCTAGGTTAAACCTTCACCTCGGGAATTGATGTAGCGATAAAGAAATATTTCATTTTAAACTTACAACCAAAATTTATTGCATTTGCTTAAAAATAATGAATTTGTTTCGCCTACACACACACACACTTTGTCTGGGCTACGAAATGAAAAGTGAGTTGCGCTATCTGCTTTGGTTATCGGAGAAAATTAATCAAACAAATTCCATACAGCAACAGCAACAGAAGAAACGCAGACGCAGCCGGTGTGTAGGTGAAGTGGGCGGGGCGAACTCATTAAGGCGACAAGTAACAGTCCCACACACCGCAACAGCGAGGGTAATTTAAACCAAATGAATTGGCATATTTTTCATTTTTCCAACTCACCTCACCAGCGCCCCACTCCAACAGCAGCACCAACGAACACGCTACGAGGCGACAATGACAGTTAAGCGCAACAGCGTGCAACGGCAATGAGAATCGCTTAATCCATGCCCTGACAGCTAAGTCAAAGCAGGCAGTCAGTCATGCGGTGAACTGCCGCAAAGCGCAGGGTGTGAGGGAGCCGTTTGTGGCACGAGCGATAAAAATCTCGCGAATCCAACTTAAGTGTTTGGTAATTTATCTAGCGCAACGGGGAGCGGTCATAAGATGTTAGGAAAGCGATAGGTGTGTGGCGGAGCTAATTTGAAAAGGCTGTGATGCCACACAGTAATTTGCGTACAACATCCAAAATTCGCCAGCGATAAGCAGGAAGCAAGCTTGGCAGCAGGGCCGCATTAAAAAAGCAGGATTACGCTTGTGGTGTACAATTGTGGTGCTAATGCTGCGTTTTTATGGTTGCTGTTGTTGTTGTCGACATTTGTTCTGGCAGACGCTCATTGTCAGTCAACAGTTTGGCTGCTCGTCAAGATTTCGATGAGATGATAAATGATGAAGTATTTTCTCAAGGATTTACCAAATCAGCATGGTTCACAAAAAGCCATCGAGGCAATCTTAAGCATGTGTTTATTTGTATGCCGCAATACATTTTTGCAACAACAAGTTAGGCCGATAAAAAATGTTTAGCTTTTCCATTGCCTGTGATTTGCCAGTGCCTGTGAATTGAGTGTGAATATGGGGGGTGGGAGAGTCGGGCTGGTAAGAGCGGCGATGAGTGATGACTGATGACATTGCAACCATTCTCTTTGAATGCACAAGCAGCTGAGCTTCGAAACCTATTAGCGAAGACAATGTTAATAATAAAACCGGCGCACTTGTGTACTAAGCAGACGGAGTCCTGAATTATATTGGCACTAAAGTTCTATTGAAATGTTTATAGGAAATTTTTTCCAGTACCAGTCAATTGAAGTTGGCTAGCCTAACACCTGCTATAGCTTTAGCTAAGTTTTCATGTTTTCGAACTAACCATTTCGTCAGAATATAACACTTCAGTTCGCGCTAAAGACGCATAACATTCAAATGGTACTCCTTGCTGACAGCTTGGCTGGTCGGAAAGAGCACGGAGTACACTACACTTCGATAATCAAAGAAACTGTCAACTCAACTTTGATTTTAGACCTGCTTTATCGTAGTGACAAAGCTTCGGCTCATCTTTGCTACGATATTCGTCCGATTCATGGTCTGTTTCCGAATCGTAAGCATAGATCCAAGCCTTATTGAAAAAATGAGTGATTTTGGAACCAATTGTGCTTTCACTTTTCTTAAGGACAATTTTCTATACCACTCAAATCGAATCCTTCTCGAGAAAAGTGGATTACCCCCACATTTTTCGGCTATCTTCAAATCCTATCATTGCTATAGTTAGAAGGATTATATTTGTCGACGTGTGGTACCTTAAAGATCTATTTAAATTAGATCTATTTCCTCCGTAGTCATACAGAATTTTTTATTTAATTTAGAAAAGCTGAAGTGGAAGTTCGGATTAGGTTAGGTTAGACTAGATGACTGATCCCTCAAAATGGCCGAGGATCACATTTGGACCAATCCTTTCTGGAGGCAGTCGAAAAAACTACAGTAATTGGATATTAGGTATCGGTATCTTGATCCGGCAAGAGTGTTAAGATGATCCTATCTTATGTTCTTTCAAACAGCTGACCAGCTGGCGTCCGGTAAGATGTTCAATCTTACCGCTTGATTCTTGATCGGACAGTGTCCGGTTAGAACAATGGACGATTAGGACTTTGCAGCTGCTAGCTGATAGTAGTTGACCAACGCTTACTGAACTGGTCTGCGGCCTAGCGGTCCAGTATTGAAGCTTATAGAGCTGTTACCGGTTCCCATTCCGCAATGAATTATTTGTCCTAGCAAGCTAATCAGTCTTTCAGTTTCCTATAATACCGCTAAGGTCAAGTATCCAAACTAATATAATCATAAAATAACCCGGCGCTAGAGTTAAAGGAATCTAGACATTATTTTGCTTGTCTAGAGCGGACAGTCAGTGAGCTAGGCTAATATCGCTGCCCTGCTACCTGCGTGGAAGGTGATCTCCACTTGGAAGACGCTGCAGTGATCAGTAAGCCTAAAACTGCAGCTGATGGAAAGTTCCCGACTGTATACTTCTCCACCAACCCTCCCACAAACTTTGATTCATTCGTAGAAAAGTTTACTGACCGTCTCATCCAGCCAGTTCTTCCCTCCCACGCATTCTTCGAAGATATCTGAGCTAGAGGTACAGTTAGAACTGAGATCACCGACATGGTAATCCAAGTATTTATGGTGTATTGGAATGAAATGAAAGTGTGCCAGAATTACATATATAGTGGCCAAGCTCGCAGTCATCTAAGTACCCAGATTTTCTGAATCCGGGAATAGCCTCCGAGGTCTTACACGGCTGTACCTAATCAACGATATATGGAGCAAGAAATTCAGAACCATAGTAGATGTAGTTCGAAATGGATCAATTTTTAAATTATGTGCCTCCAAAGCTTGTGTTTTGTGCTCAATAAAGAAGCCATCCCGCTTCATTTACACACATCTAAATATCGTTTATATTATATTATAAACTCCGATTTCGACTATTAAACGCTCAACACCGAGTTCTTATCTTTCCACTTGGAAGCACCGAAAACCGCCCCCACTCAGCGTCTCATTTCAAAATATCACCGAAACTGCTTTCCCACTCAAGTGTTAATTGTGAATATCCTTTTTCCGCTGCATCACGCCAATGGCAGCCGCCATCCGTTGCATTCCAATAGCAGCGCAATGAATAAGCAATTGTTCTTTTATTTTTTACACTTGTTGTTGCTTTCGTTGTTGTTGTGGCTGGTGTTCATTAAATCGCGGCGTTGAAGCAGAAATTTCGCTGCAAAAACTGAAGCAACGCGAATTGATCACCACCAATCAGCAACTCATCCGTATCGCATCCTCGAAATGAATGAACACAAGGATAACAACAAAAACAAAAGCACGTAAAAAGAAAGCAAAAACAACAAACTGCTGAACGCGTGTATCCTTTCGCAGGGCAGCCATTTCTATGCGCTTAAGTATCATAAAGTTCGTATCCGCGTAAGTGTCTGCTCATCTATCTTGACGACAGCAACAGCAACAATGCACTACTCTGCATGCCTCTCGTTTTTATTTTCCGTTGCTTATGCAACTCGAACAATTTTTCAATTTTAAATGAATTTTCGTTCAATGAATTTTTAAATTAGAAAATTACTTTCTACTGGCTATATACTGCGCTGTCTCTCCTCCTCCTCCTCTCCTTCTCTCTTCCTCGTCGACATTTTTCAACTTTCCTACAATCGAACCGGTTACTTTGTTTTTCTCTTTCAACATCCAGCGCTTGACTGGCTTGGCCGCCTCAGTGCAGCAACCCGTTCGCCGTGTTCGTGTCAGTGTTGATGACACTCCAGCTCACGAGTTTGAGCGTTGAGCAGCACAAATAGCCATTAGCAAAAACGCTTATTAAAAATTTACATTTCATTTCAGCGCTGCCGCCACTCTCTCTACTCCTTACCATTTCTACTTCATGTCCTTTTGTTTTTGGGCAACTTGCCCAGCTCGTAGAGCGTATTTGCTATTTCACTGCCTAGTGGAGGTCAAAAGGGTTAGCTTATTGAAGATTTAAATCATTAGTGAGTCATCTTTTTACTAGCTTTTGCTTCTAGATTTTCACTTGGGCCATTTGTTACTTTGGGCTTAGTTAACCTACTATTTTATCACCCCAACAAAACTTCAGCTATTGATTTCCACCTAATTCATATTCTTTTTATAGTGTTCCTTGCTCCACTCGGTAATGACAAAGCCTGAAAGTCCCTCTAGCATACCATAAATCAAACAATTATTTTTGGAATGATTGTTGTCAGAAATTCGTAGGATTAAGATCAGCAGCTGTTTATATCATTCGCCCTCTGTAGTGTTTGTCGAATTTTACGAAAAATTTTAACGTATTTATGTTAAATTTTGGCCAAACACTCAACAAATGTCATTGACCAAGCACCGTGTTCACCTGATTTAGCTCCATATGACTTCTGGCTGTTCTTGTAACTCAAAGAACCGCTTCAGGGAAACCGTTTTGAGTTAAGGGGTCAGTAGGGTAATCTTTTTTCAATTTAATTTTTTTTTAATTTTCTGTTCCCTTATACTCTTAGAATTAATGTAGAAACCCACTTTACCATTGCAAGGTTTCGAAAAAGGCCCAAAATTATAATACCGCTCGACGTTCGGAGCGCTCGGAGTGCACAAGCTTTAAACGCGTTTTTCTCAAAACACACTTTTTTAAACTGGCGGACATGATTCCGGTCGAACTGCTCAACCGATTTGCTTATTTTTTTTAATGCTCACAAAACGCCTGGCTATCGTCCCTACTAGATTCATAATTTTTTATAATTTATTGGCAATGATATAACAAAATTTATGTAAAAAAACACCGGAAATTTAAAAAAAACGTTAAAACTTTTTTTATTTATCAACATTTTTTCATGATTCTAGTAAGGACGATAACCATTCACGTACTTTTTAAGAATAAATTGGGTTTTTGTGTTTCAAATGATCCAAACATGAGAATTCGTGTCCGCCAGTGAAATCTAATCAGATCAAAACAAAGAATCTAACCAAAATTATCAAAAATAATTGCGACCTTGCTTACAGTGATCTCTAAAACTTTGTTGTAGTCTTTCCCGTATTCTTCGAAGCGATCTCTACGACTTCGTAGACAAAAGATCTGCTACAAACTATTTACGATGCTGAAAGCAAGAGCATGATACTGTAAGATAACACTGAAATTATCAGGCCCACAATATGTGGACATTTTACAAAACAAAAAACTACTATCAGGTAATTCCAGGTAAAAATTGCAAGATTTAGAAGTATGGATGAATGCGGGAGAAGAGGTTAGACTGTAACGTTAAACCTTTATGCTCGCCAAAACTCTTAAATTTGGATTAAAAGACACACCTAAATGAACCTAGCCCCTTAAATATATCACAAAAGGTAGAGTGAATTTCTGACGACCATTGTGAAGCCACAGATACTAAAATCCTTTCACTCTATTATATCTACACATGCGTTAGCTGCCCATAGACGTATTTTCTCGGAAAGGAGCAGCAAGTTCATCTATTAGAATTAAGAAATTAGGAGGATGGAACCGGGAAGAGTAATAACATGGCGCCAACCTAAATCAGCTATAAGTAAATCAGACTGTATCCTCCAAAGGTTTGATTTCAATTAACACTTTCAGGTGAGAATTCCCTATATACGCGAATGAATAAGATGTATAGTAGGGAAGGAGGATGCTACCTCTATCTATACCAATGGGTCCAAAATGGACTGCGCAATGGGGCAGAAGTATACTGCAATGAACTCGAAAGCTTTATTTCTATCTATAATATTGAAGCTCTATTAACTGCGGGAGGATACAGAAAGCAACCATATACACGGACAGTCAGGCGGCTTTACTTACCTTATTGAAATCACAGACTAAAGGCAAACGAGCCTCTTTAGAAGAGTGCGCAGCCAATACTACTCCCGCTAGGAACGATCAAAAAGTAGCTTTATAAGCATTTTGAATAAATCGCACGGAGCAAATGAAGCACAACAACAAGCTGCAAGATAACAAAGCAAATATGGCCGAAATATGACAGGAAAAGAATGAAGGACCTGCAATCTAGGTCTACAAATACATCAAACTTACGGCGACTATAACGGATACTGGCCTTTTAGATGTCATGCGCTAAAAGTGTGCCTGTCTTATAACAGTATTCAACGCTAATTGAGCTCTTGGTGGCGGCAATCTTACCTACTTACCTTGTTTACTCGGAATCACACCGTGCTTCATCAATGAAGCTCACCAAAGAAACCTTTTCTTATACACACCTTAGAATTCGCATAGAAGATGTTTTATAGTTTTCTCTTCTTCAACCTCGTGACAAACCTTCTACAATAGTCATTGTATGTCAAACCCTGACCTTAAGCACTCCTAATAGAGTTCTTACGTCAACCCTTGTGCATTTTAATATTGCTAAGAAGGAGGATTCCTCAATCTAAGAGCTGTTTTCGCTGCCAGTTGCTTACAAATTTGCAGTAAATGTAAAATGACATTAAGTGTTTGGCTTTATTCTTGATGCATACATTAGCTGCACAAAAAGAGGGATAGTTCAGCCAATTCTCCGATAGTCTACCGATGTGTTTCAACCCCAATCTGGCAAAATTTAGATTGCAATGAGAAAATAAGACTTTAGCACTTAGCTTCCGAAAAAGATTATCGAAGCGAAGAGATGAATGAAAGGGAAAGTTTCATCAGTGTTCGAAATATCGATTAGTTTTTCAAATAGTTACCACTTTGCGAGAAGAAGAAAGAGCAGGCTTATTTTAATGAACTTCAATTGAGATTTGCTATTCGACCTCTGCCAAAACGAAGTAGACAGATGCTTCTGAGGACGTCAAAAATAGACAAGTATTTTCTGAAGCTATGTCTCACGGTTTACTGAAAGTAATGGACGAAGTAGCAATGCTTTGACGAACTTACCAGGCTCAAACTGCAAGACTTTTTTCTGCCGCTTTGTAATTAGAATATACCTGCTGAAACCCTTTCCACGCCGATAAAAGAGTAGAGGCCATTCTTATTATTTAAATTTAATTATATTTTCTCAATTATTGGGCTCTTCAACAACTTTTCATACCACTTCTCCCCAGCTTCTCAGACGATGTCTTATTGCCAAACAATAAATTGAAAATTTCTCGCCGAAGGGCACAATTTCGATTAAGGCAGATTAAAGTCGTCGGCACATAGTCAAGAAGTTATAATACATATAAATATATGTATGTATGTGCGTTTGAAATAACTTCACATTTAATAATTTGGACTGAAATTCAACCAATTGTCGGCCACATCTCTTGAATAACTAATTGGCAAAATATGAATGGCTGAGCGCGCAGCTCGCATGGAGACCAGAAACGATTTCGAATGGAATAAACCAACAAAATCAATGGAAGGAAAATTTAAAGCACAAACACATATACATACTTACATACATATATGTACATATACACGCTATATATTTGGTTTTGCAGCAAGGCTTTCGCAGCGCGTATCCTTTCGAACTCGTGCTTGGGCTTTATGAAATTTTGCGTGCAAAACTGTCAGTGGATTTCAAAATTTGTGTTGTTGGCTTGTCACAGCGCCATTGTTGTTGGTGTTATTGTTGCCGCACGAACTAAAGGTGGTGAAGCATGTTGCAAGCGCAACAAAATGCAAAACACTACAGCACGCAGCCACAATGACAGGGCTTACCGACAACAACGACAACAAATACTAGCAAATAATAACAAAAACAATATAGGGTATAAAATAACAACAACAAAAATAATGTAAAATAACAACAAAAATAATGTGAAATAACAAAAACAACAGAAAATATTGTGAAATAACAGCAACACATTCGCCCGAACACGCAGAGAAAGGCGATTTTGACGCCCGCAATGACAGCTGTCACAACAACAACAACAATGGCAACAAAGTGCATTACGTTTATGTCATTTATATAGCAGTACCTTTGACTATAACTGTTTTTGCGTGGGCGCCACTTCAATAATGTGTCTGAATGTGTGCATGCAACTGCGGCGACAGCGTGTGGCAAGAAGGATTAGCACACTGCCGCTACGGCGCTTGCTGCTGCCTTCAAGCCACCTTAAAGCCGCACAACAAAATTTGATTTGTATTACTGTGGTTTACCTTTTGCGTCGTTGGCGAATGCCAGCCTGTAGAGGAAGAAGCAGACCAAGAAGAAGCATGCATTGAATACAGCAGAGCACTAGACAGCGTACCGAGCGCTTGCCACATCCTCTTGTACGTGCAGCTCTTCCTGCTATTTTGCATTTTAAATGTTGTGAACGCAAAGTTCTCCGAATGGATTGTGCGGCTAACCGAAACAATTAAGGAAATTCATATAATGCGGACACAAAATCAAGGTGTACACGTTGTAGTTGTTGTATTGTCGGTGGATGGCAGATAGTTGCAGATAAGGCGAAGGCTGCGACGGCAGCAAGAAAGCACGTAGTCAGACAGGTATACAGGTATACAGTTAGAAAGCAGGAAGACGCGCAGCGGCCAAGCACACCGACACTACCACGAACCCACCAACCCACCAACCAGCCAAACAACCCGAGTCAACTAACTAACTAACCAACTACTCAACCAAGCAGTCAAGCAAGCAACCGGCCAGGGAGCTAGGCCCTCAGCCAATGAGTCCAAAACCCGACTTCAATAGTTTCGCCACACGAAAAGGGAGCTAAGGATTTGCTGCAGCATGTATGGTGGTGATGGTCGCTAAGTAAAGTGCAACATTTCGCCGCCACAACACCAGTCAGCCGCTGGAGCCACAACTTGCAAATGACATGTCCGCTATGGACGTGCAGACATACCGAAAGGCAGGTCGTAAGCTGACAATTTGAAGTAAGAGTCAACGAAAGCTTCGCAGATTCGAGCGGTTGCAGCGTGACTTTATGAATATTTTGGCAAATGTTGCATAGAATATATCAGCTATAAAGTTTTTGTTTTTGCAATCTTATTTTAAACATTCTGCTTCATTTGTTTGTGCTGTTGTTGTCCTTTTATCACATGCAGCAATCAACTCATCTTTTGCCTAATTGAAAATCTGTGTTCAGTTAGCGAAATCCTTTTGGATGCTCTACTGACAGTACTGATTGTGTGTGACAGCGAGCGATAATTATTTTGAATTAATAATATGTGTAGATGGATGGACAGAGCCTGTAATCAGCACAATATCATAAAACTTTTCCAAGGCTTTCCCCAATGTCCTCTAAGCTATCTAAATAATTTGTTTCACAAAATATGTATTTGGATTTTCTCTCTCGCCATTATTTTCAGAATATATGTAGTTCAAAGTCTAAATTTCTTTCAGCAACTGCCGCTGCAATAAGTACTAGGTAGTATTTCTTCTTCTTTATTGGCGTAGATACCGCTTATGCGGTTATAGCCGAGTTTACAAGACGCGCCAGTCGTTCTTCCTCTGCGCTGTTTGACGCCAATTGGAGATTCCACGTGTAGCCAGGTCCTTCCTAACCTGACCTTTCCATTGGATTGAATGTCTTCCTCTTCCTCTACTTCTACCGGAGGGTACTGAATCGAATACTCTCAGATTTGGAGTGTTTTCATCCATTGGAACAACATGACCTAGCTAGCGTAGCCGCTTTCTCTTAACACACTTGTGAAAGATTGTACCTGATTCCTACCCTGATTGACCTCGATTCAGCTCTGCAGCTGGATTTTTTTTCTCCAGGAGAAGATTGAAGAAGCCACACGTTAAGGAGTCTCCTTGACTGAAACCTCGTTTGTTATAAAACGGCTCGGAGAAGTCCTTCCCTGTCGGAGCTTTGGGTGTTGCTCAACGCCAGGCGTAATAGTTTTACGGGGATACCAAATTCAGACATAGCGACATAAAGACAGCTCCTTTTCGGCTGTCAAAAGCAGCTTTGAAATCGACGAAGAGGTGATGTGTGTCGATACCCTTTTCACTGGTCTTTTCCAAGATTTGACGCATGATGAATATCTCATCAGTTGTTGATTTTCCAGACTGAAAGCCGCACTGAGAGGGTCCAATCAGTTTGTTGACGGAGGAATTTAATATTTCACACAGTATGTACGCTTGATAGAACCTTATACGCGATGTTGTAAGCCTCCTCCCATGGTAGTTGGTGCTGGTTGTAGGGTGTCCCTTTTTTGTAGATTGGGCAAAGCACACTTAAATTCTAATCGGGTATGTTTTCGACCGTCCATATTCTACAAAGAAGCTAATGCATGCTACTTATTAGTCCTTCGTCGCTGTATTCGAATAGCTCGGCCGGCAATGCACCCTTAGATATTGGTTACTGAGGTATTGCACTGCGACCTAGGGTTTATTGTGCCCTCTCCTATATCACATATGTTTACCAAGGTCCAGCAACCTGAATAATTCCAGGAGCCTGCTGGGCGCTACTGAGCTGATGTGATCCCTGTCTATGTAGATGGAACCCAGAGCATTAAGTAATGCACCCTTACCGACTCCATTCCTTTGGTTACCATGCTACTTATGAATATACATTTTGTACACCTGAAATAAAATAGAGGTTGGGCTGACTGATTCAGGCAGTAAATTTTCAATATTCCCTCTCGGTATAAAAATTCACAGATCTCTGTACATCTTCCTAAGTGGAGTCAATTTATATTGTGAA
Organism: Bactrocera neohumeralis; assembly: GCF_024586455.1. NCBI lineage: Eukaryota > Metazoa > Arthropoda > Insecta > Diptera > Tephritidae > Bactrocera > Bactrocera neohumeralis. The sequence goes on along the minus strand of NC_065922.1, from coordinate 36,720,959 downwards.
GAATACTCATGGTGCTTTCGAAATTACGATAGAGAGAAAGTGAACTTCAGACGAAATCGATAAAAACCTGAGCCTCGCAGTGATGAGCAAACGTCGCTCACTTTTGTATCACAACTGAGGGCTCATTTAGTATCTAACGGCGACTTCTAACTTGTGGTACATTTTTTATTTTTTAATAAATAAAATAAATAAGCCACAAATATTTCCACAAAGTTAATAAATTCTTAAAATATTATGTTTGGAACAAATATTTAATATTTACTTTCCACAAATATGGAATGAGAGCAGAAAATGTGGCTTAATTATATTTACATTATCACATGTCTTATGGCAATAAAGACATTAAGTAACGGTAGTTACAACATTATTTATATAAATATTGAACAATTTATGTTTGTAAGCGTATTTATAGGTATATTTGTACTCTTGCAACATGTTGCTACAGGGTATAACAGTTTTGTTCAAATAACGGTTATTTGTGTCAACTAAAACTATGCGAAATAGATATAGGGCCTTGTGTAACGGATGATAGAAGTAGAGGTACTTTTTTTAATAGCCTTTTTTTGACAGATCACGCGTAAGTCGTGTAAAGCTGTTATGTTATTTCTGTTCAATATTGTTTGGCATTTCATCGTGGAAAGACTTACGCCTGAACAACGTTTTCAAATCGTTCAACTTTATTACGAAAATTTACTTTCTGTAAAGAATGTGTTTCGTGCAATTTGCTCAACTTATGGTGAACAAAATCGGTATACTGAACATGTTATTCCAAACACCATCATTCATCTTGAGCCCCAGCAATTATTATTGGACAATATTCGACCACGTCCAGCACGCAGTCAAGAAAATATAGCAGCCGCAGCTGAAAGTGTATGTATACGAAGACCGTGGAGAGTCGATTCGGCGCCGTTCGCAGCAATTCGGACTGTCATATAGAACGACTTGACGCATTTTACGTCAAGTTCATAAATTGAAAGCGTACAAAAGACAGCCTGCGCAACAGTTGAAGCCGCTTGACTTTCTCAAGCGACATTGTTCCCAAGTTTCGAGAAGATCGGAAGTTTTCAAGCCAAATTTTGTTCAGCAATGAGGCCCATTTATGGCTCAATGGGTATGTAAACAAGCAAAATTGGCACATTTGGGACTAAGAGAAACTGCCACTTCATCCAAAAAAACAACGGTTTGGTGTGATTTGTGGGATGGTGGAATCATCGGTCCCTATTTCTTCAAAAATTATGCCGGTGAGAATGTAACCGTCAATGGCGAGCGTTATCGCGTCATGATAACCGACTATTTAATACCTGAAATTGAAGTTCGTGATCTCGGCGACATTTGGAGCTAACAAAACGGCGCCACTTTCCACAGATCGCATCAATCAATATATTTATTTAGAGAACACTTCGGTGAGCAGATAATTTCACATTGTGGGCCGGTCGATTGGTCACCAAGATCGTGTGTGGTGATATAGATATATAGTTAGACCTTTTCCTGTAGGGATATGGAAAGTCTAAAGTCTATGCGGACAATCCCACTTCGATTCAGACCTTCGACCAAAACATCGCACGTGTCATTCGCCAGTTACCGGTGGAAATGCCCGAACGAGTCATCGAAAATTGGACTCAACGGATGGACCATCTTAGACGTGGCCGCGGCCAACATTTGAAAGAGATAATCTTCATTCTTTCGAATGCTAATAAACATTCCCCATTAAATTTGAAGTTTCTGTGTTTTTTCTTCCAAAAAATAGAGAACCCGTTGTAGTTTCCTGGATTCCGATCTTCTGGTTGACAATTTGCGCCTTAAGTTATTTCCCTTGCTATGATTCTTGCAAGATGCAAGAGTAATATATATTCGGTTACACCCGAACTTAGCCCTTCTTTGCTTGTTATAGATATTTTCTTTACTGAAAGCAAACAACAGTTGATCTAACATGCAAAAATGAGTTCATGTACATATCAACATGTGTGATATACATACATATGTATATAGTATAAATAAGCAAATACCCACATGAGCACATAGAAAAGTAAACTGAATTGCCTTCGTAAACCAATAAGCCGAGCATAGTTTAAACTCTTTTATATTACTTTACTCAAAATCCACTTTCAATGCGTCTACACTTCGAAAAGCATTAATTTCCCTATTTTCCAAGTCACCCCCGCGCGCAGCTGCTTCAACCGAGTTTTACGAGAATCAGCTGAATTTGTTATGCGCCAACATTGCTTGTTTACTTGAGTAGTTTGTTTACCACATCGTAAAATTAATGAGTATCCAACGACGGATGCTAAGGTGTGGTGAGGTGGAATGCGGAGCAGTGGGAAGCAGTGGGAATGTGGCAGCCATAAAATCAATAACCCATGTAGCCGCACACAAATTAGCCACTCACTGACTGCCAAGGCGCACACCTTCCTCGATTGCGAGAAGGGGGACTCTATTCAACACACAAACACACACTTTCTAGGTAATGACTTCATCATCTTCGTCATCCACAGCAGAGCCCAGCGCATTTATTCAAGTTTGGCTGTGTGTTGAAGGAAATAAATGAAAACCGTTATTACAACCGAACCGAGCTGGCCAATAGCAATAATGGCGATGATGGAAATAACGGAGCTGGCCACGATGGTGGCAATGATGGCGCTGATGGCGACAGTGGCCGACTGGTGGCAGCGGCGACATGCACGACATAAAAAATTCATTAAAAGTAATAAACTAATTCCATTCGATCCTATTAAAAATCATTTTCGAATTAAGGCTATTTGCATATCCTTGATAAAGCGGCTTTTGTGGAAATCAACCTAAATGAGTGCCACGACGAGCTGGTTGGACGGCGAGTCGGCAAGTCGGCAAGTCGTTGCTGGGCGCTTTGTTGGTTGGCTTGCTGTAGCCAGAGCTCGGGCCAGCTCAAGCGTATGGGTGTCAACTGCCGCCTAACTCGAGTGTAAATATGTATGTAAGTGCAGGCTTTGAAGAAGTAAGCAGAAGCATCAAAAGCAACAACAAAAACTGGCTTGTTTTTGTTTATTTATACACAGCTTGATTGTTGTTTTGTGCACTTTGTGTTGTTTGTTGTATTTGATTTTCTATTCTTGTTGTTGTGGTGCTTTTGTCAGTCTCATCATAGTCCACTCGTCGTTTGCCTGCAAAATTGAAGATATTTAAATTAATGTTGTCCGGAAAATGTCCACCGCCGTCCTTTACCCCCCTCTCCCTAACAATGTGCAGGCAATGGCTGAGTTGGTGGCCGAGGTGTAGTGGACGTAACGTTTTTTTTTTGGTGCAGCTGCCAGCGCTCATCAATCAGCTGCAGACTAATTACATAATCTCCTCTTGATTATGCTGCTTTGGACTTGTTGAGTGGATGAGCGGTTGAGGCGGTTGAGCGGTTGAGCGTTTGGGTGTGCAGGGTTGCTTGCTAATATAACCTTCTATGCCTTTTGAATTTCCTAGCTGTGTTGCTGGCACAATGCCACGTTCTATGGATGTGTGGTTGTCTGTATAGCCTGTGTTTGTAGGTAATTTTGTAAGTTTAAGCCACAAAATTCCCAATTTAAAGCTTGAAAGTGCCTTTCAATGTACTTGGTTGCGGAAAGGAAAATCATGTGAATAAATGTCTTGCTAAGATTGAAATATTTCGGATATTGTTGGATGTATCGTCACATGGCCATATAGTGTTGGAAACTTCAGATTTTAAGCTTCATTTAACTAAAAAAAAATAAATTCGGGGAAGTTGAAAAAAAGTTACAGCTTTTCAAAAATGAGTGAAAATAATGCAGAAATTCGCTATATTTTGAAATTTTTGTATAAAAAGGGAAGAATGCCACGCAAGCCAGCAATGAAATTTGTGAAGTTTACGAAGACGATGTTGTATCAGTTCGATGTGAAAGATATCCCTCGCTCTGGTCGACCTGTCGCTGTAAAAGTCGATGAAATTATGGAAAAGATTGGCCATGGATTGATCGTCACATAAGCAGCCATGACATCGCTAAGGAACTTAACACTCGTCATAAAACGGTTTTGAACCATTTAAAAAAGGCTGGCTACAAAAAGAAGCTCGATGCTCATTCGAAGCAGGTATCAGGAGACGAAAAGTGGATCAAATTCGACAATAATGTGCGAAAAAGATAAAAAAAAAGGTCCAAGCGTGGTGAAGCTCAAGAACTGGTCGCAAAACCAGGATTGACGTCTCAAAAAGTTATGCTGAGTGTTTGGTGGGATTGGAGAGGAATCATCCACTATGAGCTGCTCCAGCCTGGTCAAACGGTTGATTCTATATTTTGCTGTCAACAACTGATGATATTGAAGCAATCAATCGAAAAAAACGGCCAGAACTAATCAAGAGAAAGGGCTTCGTCTTCCATCAGGACAATGCTAGACCATACAAATCTTTGATGACTCGGCAAAAACTGGGAGAGCTTGGCTGGAAAGTTTTGATGCATTCACCACATAGAGAAGCCTGTGAAAATTACTTGTCGCAGGTTTTTCGTTTTAGAAACCGGAAAAGTTTTACACTTATGGAATAATGTCTCTAGCGGAAAAATGGCAAAAAGTGGTCAACCCTTTTCCACAATATTCGTCCGATTTATCGTCTGTTTCTAGATCGTAAACATAGATCCAAGACTCGTCGCCAGTAATAATACGCTTCATGACATCCTGTTACTCAGAAAGATTGTTTTATTGATGTTAACGCGACGCTGTCTTTCGAAATGGTTTTCACTGATCTGTCACTATTGCAACGATGCCAGTAATATCTCTGATTGTTAATCGTCGATTCTCAAGCACCAATTCCTTTATTTTATTGACGTGTTGATCGTCAGTTGATGGCCGTCGTGGACGTGGTTCGTCGTCAACACGTTCTCGACTCTCTTTGAATAATTTGTATCAATCAGAAACACTTGCTAGCGACAAACAATTCTTACCGAACGCGTTTTCCAATATTCTGAATATTTCGGCATCATGAATTTGATTCCACACAAAATTTAATGGAACTTCTTTGTTGAATAATTTCATAATCGCCGAATTCACTTTATGTACTTCAGAAAGACAAGCGTTTACTAAACACTAATGATTAGTTTGATATGTCATTGGTCGAAAATGTCGCTGACCTACCCGGAAAAAAAATATTTTGAAGAATGGGCTTTCGCGCGAAATTTAAATTGAAAAGTCTTACTATTTTGTGCCCAAAGTAATATATAGAACAAATTTGAAAAAAGTAGTTTCCAAATGTGTTCAAAGATAAACTGATGGAGCTGATAAAGCTGATAGAGCTGATTGAACTGAACAGCTACACTTTAGAAAGCTGTAATTGAAAATTTATTAGAGATCGATTCAAAAATGTTGAACCTTATTTACAACCTATCGAAATATGAAAAAATTGAATTTTGTTTCAATTCCTCACTAAGGGCGCACCTTAAGATATTAGTAAAACGGTCAAGTTGTCGCGACATTAAACTAGCTATAGCTTTTAAAATAATTTGAGTTTTGAAAAATCCGTTAAACACATTTATTTATATATCTGAACTATCGGGATTTGAAATTCGATTTTTTCAAATTTCAAGACCACAATATCGCTTAAAGCTTGTCCTAGCTATACTATAGCGATACTATTGAAAATATGTCACTATGTGGTGCTTTCGGCCCCCGAAGCCAAACATATTATTACATGTAGTATAAAATATCTACTTTTTTTCTTTATGTACAAAATTTAACGGTGTTATGGAACCCCTTATAAATGTCGAGATTTTAGGTGATGTAATAGGCTTACATGCATACAGTTTGTTAAATAAAAATGTATGATTTTCTGGCACCCATCCATTTTTATATGATTATTTATAACCCTCAAACTACTCATAACAATCTCAGCCAAATTTTTGAATGCCGTTAACTTTTGTGTCGTGAAATTAATCACTGAAGTAAGAATAAAGATTTCGAAATATTTTAAAAATTAACGAAATCTGTGCATATCATACCTATTTATGTAGATATATGTATATGTTCTATTGCATTGAAATTGATTAGAGCAAATAAGAAGCTCTGCCCAACTCAAAACATACGCATACGACTTAAATATTAAACAAAAAATTTTTCATTTGCCTACTTTAAGGCGCATAGCACTGATAAATGTGACTTCACTATCTGCTGAACACATCTTCAACCACATTTCCGTTTGTACTTATTCAGCCAACTATCGGATATTGAGTTATGCGACTGAACCCTCATAAAAATTCACACACAAGTTTATTGCTACAAACACACACTTACACAAGTGTAGTTGTCGTTGTAGATATGACATGTCCACAGCAGAGCGGGTAGACCTTCGTAAGGCATTTGTAATGCTATCTTTGCATCACTATTTGTAGCTAGTGAAATTTCTTAGCATCCCAACAAATGTATTTACAATAACAACACAACAACACTTCAAGTTGCGCACATACCAGCGCCCCGTTATATTTATGAACGCTTATGATGTTTGTAATTCGGCAGTTTCTTGCGCAAATCTTCACGCTATTACGACATTACAACAATACATTACACTTGTGTGTGTGCATGTATGTAGGTATGCGTGTGTGCTGCGTATGAGTTTATTTATGAGTATCTCTTATAACGGTTACCATATACCGGATGTTGTTGCTATCACATCCGCATGACCCCCAAATTCAATAGAAACGTTCATTGATATTGCTATAGCTAGTAGTTGTTGTTGTTGTCATAATTTATACACAAACCAATAATCATAACATTTTTATACAGTTGTAAGTGGGCGAGTACATGCTCCAAAGGACCTGCAAGTGGCGCTACTTACAGCCAATTCATATTCATATGTGCTCTGCCTCCAAGGAAGCACTTTATCGTCATCAAGTAGCGTAGTGTGGAGATTATGGTACAGTGGTGAGATATTTATGAGCAGTTTTATAGATATTCGACATTGTTCTGAAAATAAGTTACTCAGCTTTACTCTATTGAAATTGGAGATCGGTGGCTTCAAGTTCATTATGAACATGTGATTTTGTCTTGGAAGATGAAGAACGTCCAGAAGGGCCCGAAGAATATTTGGTAGTCACTCAGCAATTAAAAAGCAAAGAAATTGGGTTAGATATTTTGATGATTGAAGTCAAGAGACGTTGAAAGACTTAACTTAACTTAGCTTAGCTTTACTTAAATAACCGTAACGTAACTATTGACTTCTGCCTCTAAAAGAATAGTTCATTACAAATATTATACACGTTACTGTCTACGAACGATTAGCTTTCATTGGTACTGTAAAAGCTTAACTTAACTTAAACTTAACTTAACTTAACTTAACTTAACTTAACTTAACTTAGCTTAACTTAACTTAACTTAACTTCATTTAACTTAACTGAACTTAACTTAACTTTGCTTAACTTAACTTAACTTAACTTAACTTAACTTAACTTAAACTTAACTTAACTTAACTTAACTTAACTTAACTTAACTTAACTTAACTTAACTTAACTTAACATAACTTAACTTAACTTAACTTAACGTAACTTAACTTAACTTAACTTAACGTAACTTAACTTAACGTAACTTAACTTAACTTAACTTAACTTAACTTAACTTAACATAACTTAACTTAACTTAACTTAACTTAACTTAACTTAACTTAACTTAGCTTAACTTAAATTAAATAACCGTAACGTAACTATTGACTTCTGCCTCTAAAAGATTTGTTCATTACAAATATTTTACACGCTACTGCCTACAAACGATTAGCTTTCATTGGTACTGTAAAAAAACTGTCTACACAAGCATTGGAGACAAGTACATGTGTAGTATCGGCATTTCAGCGTCCCGTCGCAGCGATATTTGGCAAATATATCTCCCCACTTTATATGACAATAATAATAATCATAATTTCGATATAGGACCATAAATATACTGTTATGAATTTTTATTGCTATCTCTTCACATTAGCAACGAAAATAGTATGGCTAGATAAGCGTGTTCTCAACATACATACATACATACATAGATATATGAAGACAATGCTCCTTAAAGCTCCTCATTTCAATGTTTTCTTTGCCGCCAAAACTAGGCCAATAAAGCATTTGCGATGTAAATACAGAAAATTATCGCAGCTGATAAAATTATTGTTGGCAAAAATTTAAGATATTAAATGCTTCGGTAGAAGACGGCGGGCGCGAAGTAGTGACGGTGGCAGTTAGAAATTATCGATTTTTGTAAAAGTTTCTTCCGGTTAAAAACCCATTAAACAAAGTTTGAAAACAAACAAAACTTTCGAAAACTTCGTGGAGCGTACAGAAAAACAGGCCCATAAAAATGCAGTATAAACTTTTGCGACTAAACACGGAGCGACTACGCACTTGCCGCCACCGCCACAGCCGACGCCATCTCTCTCTCTCTCACTCTGTCTCTTTATCTATCTGCTCACAGAGGTTGTTGTCGTAGGCGACGAAAACTGGGCCAAACTCCGCGCCGATTGCGCATATGCGTATGCATACCAAAACCCAAAAGTGGCAGACTAGCTGCGTAGCTACACACGAGGCGCGACGGCGATGGTGGGGCAAGCTAAAATCCGGCGGGTATTGCGGCGAAACAAAGTTTGCAATTAAATGCCATAAAAGTTGTAGAGGTTTCCAGCGCTTTCCAGCGTCATTCCAGGCAACAGTGTTGAGGCAGACAAAAGATGGCCGCTCGACGGTGCGTTCAACACATTCACACAAGTGTTGTAGGGTGTATTAGATGGGCTGAGAAACGGAGAGGGTTTCATGGAAACTTTGGTTTCCTACATTAATTTTGAGTTTTTCATTAAGCAACTTTTTCTGGTTTCATACTTTGACTGCCGTCGTGCCCCTTACATTTTTTTTCAAACAGAAAAAAAGTTAAAACGCTGCGTCGAATTTTATCTTTCGGGAGACAACGCTCAGACAAAGAAGTTAGTTTGAACTTGCAGAATCGCAAGCGTCTTGTGCTTGGCGAAGCGTTGCCTCTGAATACCTATTTTAAAAGTGCGCTCTTTCGCTATCACACTTTTTATATCTTTCTAGTAAATTACCCAGTAGGAAAAACTGATCATAATACAACAGCTTTTTGTGGGAATTTGAGGATAGAGGCGGCCTGGTGGTTGCCAATGCAGACGATGGAGCTTCTTTGGTAAAAGGAAAATTGCTGAACACCGTTTACGATCTAACCCAAGGGTATCTAAATGTGGTTACCAAGTGGGCAGCGAGGAATAGATTAGTCATAAATCCAAATAAATCTGAGTTAGTTTTATTTACTAGAAGATACAAATTCGCTTATAATACTCTCCCGAAAGTGATACTCTTTCTCAATTAAACCATATGGTAGTTAAACCAGTAATGTTTTCTTGGGGTCCTTGTGTATTGGAGACCGCTTTGAAAAATCAATACTAGCTGTATCAAAAAGCGACCCTCATCGGCACCCGCCTTGCTTTAAGGATTACTTCAACAATGGTACTCAATGCCATTGCATAGACGTTGCTCCTGTAACCACAGCTGGTAGATGCTTGGCGACGGAAGCTAGGTATAGAGCTGCCCCAGGCAGGGACACAATGAAATGGTTCCCCGCTCCTATTGCATTCCTTCAAACCTAAATCACTGAACCACAGAACCTTCTCCTAACGTTTCCTTCTCAGCTCCCACACCTGCGCGAATTTTGTGGACGGAGCGAAGCCGTTGGAGAAAGGGTTTCAGTGAGCATTTTCACAGAAGGTTCGAAGTTAAGAGGGAGAGAATATGCTGGAGTCTTCTATCGGGGGCTCTCCATTAGATTACCAGAGAACACGGATACGGCTGACGTCAAGCAGCGGTGGATGACGAACTACTTCGAAGTGCAGCTTCCTTCAAAGAGATGTGCATTCAATCCGACAACCGAGGATTATACTGGTTTTGAACTCAGTGACTATGCGCACAAAACTAGTCAAGTAGTGCTTGATCTCATTAGCAATAGCTTCAAGCTCTTTCTATATTATGGGTTGCCGGTCACAGCGATATCGCTGCGAACTGCAAAGACGATGAGCTGGCTAAGAAAGGCGTCGTTTCCCCAATTTCATCCGATTTAATTCGACTTCTCCGATGTCTTCTTACACTCCGGCGTTGACTCTTTGGACTTCCAGTGAGCTCGGTAGACAATCGGAACTTGTGCGACTACGAGTTCTTCTCGTACAGAGTGAACCGTAAGAAAAAATCCGAACTACGGACTCTTAGCAAATTCAGTCTAGCCACAATAATAGGTGTTCTAAGTGGACACTGTCCAATAGGTTTACAGGTCTGTCGAACGGTCTTTAGGAAGGTGGTGTGGCATCATCTTGCACGTTTTTCTCTATTGCCCGACTTTTGCAAGACTGAGATTAAAATGTCTCGGTAGACACACCTTCGGCGAACCCAGTGATGTTAATGGAATTGATATTAACCACTTTAAGAAACTTGTGAAGCTCTAAACGCTTCGTTTTTTGAACCATTAGGATCTGGTGATTCACCTTATAGGAGTTTATGGGTAACACAAAGGACGAATATCTATCGAATTATCTTAAGTGAAGAATAACATTTAACCTGGTAGATCGAAAATTACTATTTTAGGGATTTGATTTGAAAATTTGAAGTAGGTATATTTCTCCTACATGGATAACCGTCCTGCGCTGGATAATCAGGTAATGAGTTCCAGCGCTGGAGCAAATATATTTCTGACAGAGAGTATTCAAGACACTCATAGACAGCACAATTTTTAATTCTTTTGTATAATCGGGCTTTTATTTTGCCTTTCTGGAAATATATTTCTTAGATGCTTTTGTCCAGTTCCCACAGTAGTGCTACTATCCAATTCGTTCACTTTTGGATCCATAAGAAAAACTTTCTCTCTACAAACATTTAATAACCTTTTCTAATTGGGCATCTCTACAATAACCTTGCCCTCAAACTCACTCATTCTACCACAATAAAGTGCATTCGCATTATATAACACAAAATACGAAAGTATACAAAGCACATGGTATATTTCGGTTAAAAAAGTTGACTTTTAATAACTTTTGTAGCCACGATTTGGTTGGACCAACTTGTTGATGACTTCTTCTAAGAATACTCTCCCCAACTGTTAAGTAACATGCATGTTTGTGTGCTTACGATTCCACCGAAAGGGTTCCGAGCCAATAACTTCGCCACTTCACCACCACAACAAGAGCGCGCATACACACGAACACAAACATAAGAGATAGAACACACAAACAAACAAATAATTTAATATAAAATGGCGCAAAGTTTGGCGATTGTTTGAAAGTCTCCACACTTCCGCTGATGAGAAATGAATGAAGTTTCGTATTTTCTCAGCGTTTTCATATGAGATTCTCGCACTCACGCCTTTTGGTGCTTTCAATTTTGCAGTTTGAATTTCGTTTTCAGCTTTACCCGGTTCCTCAATGTCAAGGTCGTTCAAGTCCGAACATAAATATCAGCGACTACATGCATATCTACAAATGTCTACATACTTGTATGTATGTATATGTAAAAGTTAATGAAAACTTCGGAACTTTGTTGAGACATTTGCGATAAAATTGCGTTCGGTAGGCGGAAGTTCAAAACCACTTTTCGTTGAAAACAACAAGCGCAACAACAGAAACCAGAACGCCGAGTGTTATATAGTTGGAAAGTCAATGACACCCGAAATGTGAACGAACTCGGTTAGAGTAAAAAGTTTTCCACCAAAATTTGCTAACTAAAGTTAGGTTAATTTTTGTATTCATTCGTGAATTCATACTCAAATTTAATATTCTCGAGTGTAAGAATGTTGCAGTCACAGCTTTAATGCACTTACACAGTGTTTTTGAGGGCTTCGGATGGGACAGTATGTGCCATTGAATAAAAACGAGAGAGTAAGAGATACTAGAATTTCTCATTGTTGATTGTTGGAGCACTGTATCTAAACACTGTTTTCAAATTTGCCAATATCATTAGAAAAATCCAACGCATCTATCATTTTTGATTCCAGAATGCAAAGTCTTCTTTTTTACTGGCTTAGACACCGCTTAAGCTATCTAGTCTATTGGATTTCAAATGTTACTAAAAACAAGAAAAAACGTTAACTTCGGTTGCACCGAAGCTAAATACCCTTCACAGGTGCATTTCTGTAAGTAACTATGTGTTCAGTTTATATGGAAGCTATATGCTATAGTTAACGGATCTGAACAATTTCTTCGGAGATTACATTGTTGCCTTTGAAAATAATATATACCAAATTTCGTGAATGTATCTTGTCAAATGTGAAAGTTTTCCATACAAGCATTTGATTCCGATCGTTCAGTTTGTATGGCAGCTATATGTTATAGTGGTCCGATATCGGCCGTTCCGGCAAATGAGCAGCTTCTTGAAGAGAAAATGCCGTTTGCAAAATTTCAAAATGATATCTTAAAAACTGAGGGACTAGTTCGTATATATACAGACAGACAGACGGACAGACAGACGGACATGGCTAAATCGACTCAGCTCGACATACTGATCATTTATATATATACTTTATAGGGTCTCCGACGATTCCTTCTGGGTGTTACAAACTTCGTGACAAACTTAATATACCCTGTTCAGGGTATAATAAAAGAAGAGGAGTGAACGAGTTTTGTCAGGAAAAATGGGAACGAAGAGGGTCAAGTCTGTAGAATCTGCCGGATCGTAGGAGAGAGGATATCACCTCTCTTTGCGTCGGTGACACTCTGTTCTTGCGGTGTAGAGAGTATTCGGAGGTTCTGTTAAGTGCGTTCTTTTTTGGGTCGCAGACACAGGTACCTCAGGCACAAGAGGCACCTGTGACTGCGACCCAAAAAAGAACTCACTTAACAGAACCTCCGAATACTCTCTCCAGACGCAAAAGGTACCTGTCCCTCCATTAGATTATGGATAGTTGGGGTATGCATTTGGTCTGGTTAGACCTAAACGGTTCCCAGGTTTTGATGGTTTGAACGGAGTGATTTGCATAAGCTGTGGAAGTTAATTCCGGAATACCTGGAGGTCACTTATAATAAGTGTGTTTGGGAGGGATATTTTCTATGCGAGTGGGTAAGCGCTAGGGTTATTCTTCTCCTGAAGTCCCCATATAAGATCAGAAGCAATCCTCGTTCTTATTGGGTCACCAGTCTCCTTCCAGTACCTGGAAAAGTGATTTGAAGACTTACTTACCTTCTCTATTTAGCTCCTTTTATTTTCTCCAGCAATAGAAGAAGTCAAACGAAAGATAGTCTCCTTGTCTTAATCTTGCTTGATATCGAACGGCTCGGAGAGGTCCTCCCCGATACAATGTCAGTTTACATAGTCTATTACTTTTGCGGGGTTTCCAAGTTCACACATAGCATCATAAAGGCAGTTCCTTTTCGTGCTCTTCAAGGCCGCTTTAAAATCGACAAATAAGTAGTGTGTGTCGATCTTCTTTGCACTATGTGGGGAAATGTGAAAGTCTGGTCGATTGTAGATTTTCCATACTCACACTAATGAAATCCAATCAGTTTGTTAATGGTGAGCTTCAGTCTTTCACACACTACGCTTAGACGATATTAAGTAGACTTATCTCACATTAATTGGCGCAGATTGTGGAGTCCTCCTTTTTGTAGATTGGGCAGAGCATACTTATGTAGGTGCCAATCAACGGGCATGCTTTTAATCGACCATAAGCTAATTGGTGCACCTTGACAGATCTTCGCCTTCGTATTTGCATGTCTCATCCGGCAATCTAACGGTCCACGCCGCTTTGTTATTCCTCAAGCCGGTCATTGCTATTTGATCCTCTTCGTAGTCGGTTTTATCGTCCTCGATTTGGAAATCCGGTTGATGTCCGGTCCTGATGTCACAATTTCACTGCCATTCAGCAGGCTGGAGAAGTATTCACTCCATAAATTCAGTATGCTCTGGATATCAGCTCTGAGATCACCTCTTTGGGTCCTATAAAAGAATACTCCGGTCTTGAAACCTTCCTTTAGTCGCCGCATCTTTTCGTGGAATTTTTTAGCATTATCTCAATCGGTCAGCTTCTCAAGATCTACATTTTTTAGCACACTGCCTGTATGCGACCCATTTCTATGTTAGCTTTCCATATTTTGTCCAAGATTTCGAAAAAAAAATTCCCAAGAGCATGTACTTTAATAGCGTTTCATTACTTAAGTAACGCTTTAAAAATATTTTTTTATAAGAAACAGCGTGTTTATTCCGTAACGGAACATTAAGGTTATGTCAATCACCACAAGCACATATGCGACCGAGTGTAAAGCACACAGGAGAGCTAACATTACCTTGAAATAAACACGTGTTAAAAATGTCTTTGAAGAGACTTAAGAATCAAAAGCTAAGGAAATGCAGAGAGTACATAAATATAAACATATAAAGGAACAGCACGTTAGACGAAAAAACACGATGAATTTACCGAGTGTCGACGCAAATGACATGCCATTTAATGTCTTAAGCTCTAATGCATTCCACTGTTTTACCGTTACATCACCAAGAAACGGTTATGAATATTTTTGGCGCAACACAACAATGTCGCCGAAACAAAACGGGAAATCCACTAGCAACCGACAGAAAAAAATACGCGCATACTTATAGAAGCTCTTTCATACACTGTACCAACTGCAGCTGTAAGGAGACTGCCACAGAGAACAAACCCAAAAAAAATAATGTCGCACAGCTGCCGCTTCCGCTTTGTCATGCCACACACATTATTTATGCGCGCTAACGGTAAACAATTGTGCCGCGAACACATTATATTTAGAGTTATGTGGCGCATGGAGACTTGGGTAAAGCCTTCACGGTGGGCGTTTGTACCGCTAACGACCTCAACGACCTGCCCCATCCAAGCCGGCGTAGTCCTCGCCAGCGACAGTGACGCCGCTGTTAACGTGTGCGTAAAGTGTTTTTCGCCATAACTGACGCGATAAATGCCGCACATTACACATTTGCCGCCACTGCCGCGCCGTTGCCCGCCACCGTCAAAGGTGGTGACACAAATGCTGAAGAAATATCACATCTTGACTGTGCTACCCACGTGTGCGTGTGCGCCGGCAATTGTTTTTGCTTTATGGCTTTCAAATCCACAGTTGTTGTGGCGGATTTGGCAAATTTTTCGCCGCGATCATTTGTCATTTGTACCCATTCCCGGCAAATGGTGTTACCACTGTGTGCGCTGAGTTCTTTATGCGTAAAGCTTTTGAATAATTCAGATACTTGGCATTTACATATTCACCGAGACGGAAGTAAAGTGCTTCGAATTTCATATTTTCATATTTTTTTTTTACTTAGTAAGCTTTTAATTTTTATAAATTCGCTCCGATTTATAATGTGTTTATGTCAAGTAAAGCAAATGTGCTCTTAATGCTTGTGAGGGAGATGGTTGTGGGCTCTGTAATACATATCTTTGTGGTCGAAGAGCTTCAATTTTCATATATCTAGAATACAGCCAGATTGATTGATAAATCCTCCTTAATACCTTCTCCCACTAAGGTCAAGAACCTCCTTTTTCAACACGGTCATTCTCGAAAGTTCTTTTGCCACTTTCAAGCCGCAAATATTCTTAACCTTATTAAAGAATTGTTGTTATAAAAAAAGAGTTGTTATCTAATAAACTCCTTCGGAACCTCATTAATCCTCAAAACCATCTTTTGGTAATATCAAACATGTCTCGTTTACAGATTTGACAGCTGTTTGAGTATATTGCAGCCCTTAGTATCGTTTTTAATATTTCATCAGCCGAATACACGAGTTTTTTCTCTGAACTCAAGTACATCCGTTTCAAAATATTATCAGATAAGAATTTGTATTTAGAGTTGAACACTTCATTCGACCAAAATTTCTTATAACCAGCCACTTCGTTGGTTGACGAGTTCAAGACACTTTGTGGACGCATGACTTCAAACTACATGAGTTTCCACAAGGGACAAGTTTATACATAGCTATCCAAGAGTGCATCATGTCCCATGGGTTAGACGTATTAGTTAATTTAACCATTAAATTATCTCTACTCAATATTTTAACTTTCTTGGCCTTTGAAAGCGAGAGACTAGATGATCCACCAAGGCTTCCTTTGGTGCACTTTAAGAAGTTGTCAGTGATGATATCTTAGATATGGTGGTTACTTAGGATTGGTGTATAACTCAAAGGCGACCTCCTCCTTGCTCTTTTTCTCTCTCCAGTGAAATACGACTGAAAACACCATGTCGTCGAATATATTGAAATTTAGGTTCTAATTGTAGATTAAAGGTGCGTAATGTGAAAATTCTGTAATGTATCGGATCGAAGCTTGAATCTTCACAATAAACCTTTGATTCACAACAACGAGTACTTTTTTTGTTTTAGAAGGATAGATAAATTTATGTTTGCAATTGCACCTAAGGCCCATTATGCTGTTCCCTCTGTCACACAAGCTCACATCAGCCCAGCAGTCTGATAAATTTCAGGATGCTGCTGGTTGCTATTAAGAAGAAATGATTTCTAATCGGAAATATATGTAGACCCAAGAACTTTGCATCTCCAGACTGCAGTACAGTCTAGAATGAGGTGCTCGGGAGTTTCTGGATCCATATCGCAAAACTGTCAATTTTTATAAGACAATATACTCACATTAAACAGGTGTAGGAGTGCAAAGTTTCCAGTGCAAAAAGCCACGAGTAGTCAGAATTTGTCTCTGAGCAGGTTAACGTCTTTGTTTAACTTTAAAATGAAGATACTCGTCTCAGCTGCTTGTCCACCCACATACCCATAAGGGATATGCAGGCTGGGAGAAATCGCTAGAGAAGAGGCGCAGTGAGCTTTTTCACAGAATGTACAAAACTAGGAGAGAAAGTTGAAGGGATAAACCTTTGTAAAGAGCTCTCCCTCATACTTATTCTTAGGCTATCGGAGTACTGTAGTGTTTTTCAGGCAGAAGTGGCTGTTGTTAAAGTAACAGTAGATTTACTGCTCTGGAGTGCAGCTTCTTTCGGGGAGGTGAGCATTCACTCCGGCCTTATTAGCCTTGAGCTTGCAAGCTCTGCGCTCAAAATTTTTCAGGAAGATAGCATCATAATTTATCAGCAGACTCGTTTGGGTACATGGTCACAGCGGAATCGATGACCTAGCAAGACGGGGCTCCCGTACCACGCTCCCATCGGAACAGAGACGAGTCGGATCATCGTACTCTCTAGCACTGAACTTATATACCTCATGAGTGTCTGCGAGGTTCTTATAGCCTAAAGTAGAACGTAGAAGATCTACTAAACTGATTACCCTTAGAAAAGTTTATTTATAAACAATCGTAGGAGTTTTTACTGGGCATTGTGCTGTAAGGCTAAGAATCCACTCAAAACCAGTCCGCCTTAAAGCGCTTTTTGATTTTTGAGGTTCTTTATAAAAAATTTTTAAACGGACCGGCGTTACAAACTGTCCCAGTCGGATCCCCTCTTTGGGATCGACTAACCTAAGATAAGTAGCAGCTCAGGCTTCTGCGTTTGAGACTGGTTTCGGAACAGCCGGTCTGCTAGCAAGGTGTAGAAAGACGACGGAGAGCAGCCAATACACGGAGGCGCTATGTTAAAGAAGAAACGAAGTAATCAAGTTCATAAGAACAAATCGAATTTCTAGCTTCAAATAAATTGAATTGCAATTTTTAAGAAATTTTGGAAAATAAATCAAGTACTCATAATTGCCATCATCAAGGCTTTACGTATAACAATGATTAGGTTTTTCATTTCATTGGCAAAACTCAACCGGTTCGTCACTTAAAGTTCCGGTTCCGGCAATGAAGGCTGTTCCAATTTTAAGCTAAGCCACAAATATTGTACTCTAAGCTACTTAACTTATACTTTATTATGCAGTAAATCCACAACGTTTTTAAATCTAAATAAAAATTATTTTTTTTGTTCTTCTTTCACTATTTCCAGCAAAAATATTGAATGCAAATATGCAAACATGAGGGACTTGCGCGTAATTTTACACCAAAAGCATAATAACAATACTGGCAATTTGGGGAAATTATGCAAATAGGCATGTTGCAACAACAGCAACAATATAAACGAACATAAAGCAACAACAAGTGCGCGTAAATGACAAAATAACAAGAGAAACGTGTAATCTGCAACGCCAATGAAATTTAAGAGAGACCGAATCGCTGTCTTCTCAAACACAAGAACACATACACTCTCACCTATATATTTACAAAGTAAGTACGCACAATTTTTTACTACAAAATAAATAACTGAGTGAAGTAGAAAGCCACTGCCGACGACCACAAATTCTGGCGAGGCTGTTTCTTGTTAAAAGCGTCGCGAAAATGAAATTAGTAAAAAAAATCACCGTTGTGATACGAGGTAGTGTAGAGAGGAAGTGCGGCTTGCTAAGCGGCCCTGTGAAGCCAATGCAATCTAGCTTTCTTCGCAACATCCAACACACACATACAAAACTTTACGCTTTCCTTAAGAACAAATTAATAAATATGTATGTATGTATGTATGTATGTATATGTATAGGTATTCAGCATCTCTGTAGAATTTTTGCTTTCTCCACAGACACAATCTGTGCCGTGTACGACCGCATTATGCAAATAAACAGACTTTGCCGCCTCTTGGACGCAGCTGCTGCTGCTGTGTTGTCTCTATCGCATTGTTGTTGTTATTTTGGTAGTGGTTGAACTTCTGCATTCTTAAGGCATCTCACAAAATTGTGCCACAAACAGCGCGGCGCGTTAAAAAAGTAAGAAAAAAAGGCCGGTTAGAGGGGTGCGGTGTGGGACCGCACGAATTTAAATTTCATTGCTTGCATATAATTGCAAGAAAAATATTTTTATATTAACTTAGCGGCTAAATGATCAAAGCGGTTGTGCCGTCAATATGTGCCGAAAGGAATGGCTTTGAAATAACGGTTGTTTAAATTAAACATGTATATTTACATACATATGTATATCTTTTAATAAAAGCTTTCTTTAAAATTTTTTCATCACAACATTGAACTTACAAAATGATATAAGAATAATTTGTTCCTCCGAAAATCTTCTTCCACTTCTTCCTTATTGACATAGACACCGCTTAGTCGGTTATAGCCGAGTTTACAACAGCCCGCCAGTCGGTCTTTCTTTTCGCTTTTGGCGCCAATTCGAGATACCAAGTGCAGCCAGGTTCTTCTCCACCTGGTCTTTCCAACGGAGTGGAGGTCTTCCTCTTCCTCTTCTTCCCCCGGCAGAAATCTAATACTGTCAGAGCAGAATTGTTTTCATCTAACCAGTATTTTTACAGTTACTTTGAAAAACCTCATTCTAAATACTTTTCTACATGCTTCGATATCGATTTTGCTTTTTATTTGTTTTTATACCTCAAGAGATCACGACATCGTCCTCTGAACTTACTTATTTTAATGAGCGGGAAAATTCTCAGTGCAAAACATGGAAATTAGGTCTTTGAAGTAGAACAACCTCGTATTGTGTTTGGATATAAAAATTGTTCGAGGTTTGAGTTTGATGTTTGGTCCAAACTAAATTTACTGTATATAATATACGTAGGTTCCTTTTATATTTTGGGATATGGTAATCGAGTATTGCAATCTGGCAACTCACAACTTCAACGTAAAGTTTGACATTTTTGTTATTATATATGTGAGCTGGTCTACGGAAAGGGGGCTTAGGTGTCAAAAAAAGGAGAACAATTAATAATGAGATTATTTTTAACAGCTTTTCCCAGAAAACTAGTTTTCGCACGTTAGCTCCCTTTTCGTAGACCAGGTCACATATATTCAGAACGTTTTGACATACGACCGCTATTTGTGTTGTTTACAGTAACTTAAAATATTCTTCTCGGCATTCTCAATGGTATCACGACCATTTCGCGTGAATGATTTTTACAACTTTCGACGTGGGTTAACTCATCAAAAGTTCATAGAAGAACTTAATTCAATTTTGACAATGAAGAACTCGTGCTTATCGATGTTATTGTGAATTCAATGGAGGTCGCTGATCACTCCAAGACGAACTTGGTGAAGGTCGTCCAAAATTAGTTGTTGTTCCGAAAGCTATTGATACTGTGCGCAAATTAATATTGCAAGATTGAGATAACTATAAGTCAACTCTAATAAAAATTTGTTCATGTTGGATCCCAAATTTCTCTCTATATAATTCATCTAACCTAAACTAAAACTGGATTCCACATTATTTGTCAATCAGAATTTTTTTTGGAAAAACATGAACATGTCGCAAACATAGCACCGGATCGATGCAGAAATACTAAGTGGTACCCAACCATTTGTATACTAAATGTTTTTCAAGAAATTATTAAAACCAACCGCCGAAAATGGATCACTCTTCACCACGACAATGCGAACTCTCACACATGGACTGAAACACTTGCATTTTTGAGCATTCAAAACATCGGTTTGATAAGTCATCCATCGTATACTCCCGACTTGGCACCGAATTACTTGTTTTTATTCCCGTTCATAAAGAATGAATTAAGAGGTCAATGTTTTTGGACTCCCAAAGAGGCGGGTGAAGCGTTCAGAAAATTTAACGAAATATACAAAAAAATGCGAATTTCGTGGAAAAATCAGGTTTAGAGCCCCGTACTACTTCGGCGGTGTGAGTTTCGACTTTGTCGCAATGAACACTTTTGTAGAGTGTTCAATTCTGAGGAATATGTGTCTAAAATCAAAGCGATGCAATAAAATGCCTCTGAGCTATAGAAATTTAAAGATAGAAAGTCATGATTGTCGCGTATTTTCAATGGAAAATTTGTACATGCCTTGGTCCAGTCCTTAATGTGAATATTAAGGAATCCAATTTTCTGGGAATTTTTTTGTGGGGCGAGCCACAATATATTATAATATTATACATTTTTTTAGGGTATTTCCAAGGAAATTTCATAATGGAATTGTAAAAAATAAATAGTTAAAAAAAAGACACTATACTACATATATAAAATTTCATTTTGATCTTAGAACTATGGCTTTGTATCTAACCATAACTTATACAAGGACACTGCAGACCTGCTTTTTACCATGCTTGAGTTGGAGACTTAAGAAAACTGAACTGAAATTTTTCTCTTTTTTTGGGCATCTATAGTAATCCACATATCCGATAGGCATAACTAAACTACTGTTATGAGAATATACAAAAAAGAATTTTGAAACTCTTAACTCGATTTTTCTCGAAAGGCTTTTAATGATTATACTTGAGATAAAAACGCTCTTAAGTAACTTTAGCAACTTCGACTGATTTTAAAATGAAGTGTTTTGTACTGGACATTCACTTATGCGAGATTTCCGCTTTGAACAGGAAGAATAAATCCATAAAGACACATGACTTTATTTACGCAATCTCTCACAAAGTCCATACGTGGACTTGCTCAAGACCAACAGACCACAACATATCAAATAAGCATCGCTTGAACAGGTATTTAATGGCTATCCACTCGATATCGTTAATTATTCTACTGTTGCTGATACGCTCACTGATATACCCGCATTAACACGCTTAAATGATGTCCGATCTCCTGGCACGTTTTGGAACAAAACTTTGATGCGCACACGTCCAAATGCCTAATGCGGAATACGAAACCATTGGACGGCGGCTTACCGCTCATCATAACACAATACAAGACTCGACGGACTCTCGTTAGGCGACCACAAAGCAGCTTATTGCCCCGAACTCCTAGGCAATGGTCACGTACACGCTTTTATTAAGCCATCTGGCTACTGCTACAGCTGCTGATTACTAATTTTCAACAGAGCAAAATGGCAGCCGCACTCAAATCAAATGTTCAAGCTACACCTCGATGTTATGTAGTTGTAATGGTGTTTGTGTGTGTGTTCGATACGCAGGTATCTAATGTTGCCAGCGGGATTAACGAGTAGAGCAAACAGAAGTCGAAAGTGTACGTGTGGAACGTGAGGCAGTGTGCGTGCGAAAAAGCAATGCAACTGATCTGCTATTTTGTTGTTGAATATGTTTTTTTTGTTTTTTTTTTTGTTATATGGGGCCCATTGTCGATTGAAAAATAGTTTAAAAATAGATTTTGCGATTTTAAGTGATTTAAAGTATTGATTTTGAACATTTTAAGGCGTAATTGGACAGTCACTTCATTATAAAGTCGATGAAGAGACGGTCCATAGCCTAAATCTTTTATGAGAATTCTGCAACTCTCTTCAGACGACTTGTACCACTGCATGATTTCTACCTGAGCTTCTTGCCACTGTTAATTTTCGTAAATAGAAACTCTCGCCCGCTATTACTTCCAGCTGATAGACACTTTACTGCAACGGATCCTAAATTACTTACCCTTGGTTCTAATTCGTCATGTTATATATTAATCTTATTAGTCGCCCAGGCCACACCAGGAGATTGAACCTATGAGGGAGCTACGTAATGCTAAGCCTCACACACTTCCTTACCAAAGACTATCTATTCGTAACATCCACTATTTGTTTTTTTAAATTCGCTTAACATTCAGTATAAAGCGCTCATCTGACTGTTGTTTATATATTCATGAAAGTCTGAGTGCTGACCAAGTAAGATCTAGTAGAAGTTAGGTCTTGAAACGTTGTTCTTTTTAGTCTGCGGCTGCTATTTCCTTAGTTATTTCTAGTTGTCGGGCTTCACCGTTTACATGATTTTGTAACCTTGTGGCATGTTTCGATGCCACTTCACGAATAACTTCCCGAACCATTTTTATATGAATATCATGATGTAGATCTGAATTGCGTATGTACCACAGGGCGTTGACAGTTTTTCGCAGAACTTTATTTTGGAATCCTTGCACTTCGATGTATAACGGTGCAACGCATCCCCATAGTTGAATTCCGTATGCCCAAATGGGTTTCAACCTTTGATCGTAGACTAGGATTTGATGTTGTTTATATTGTTGTATTTTAGTTTTAGTTCTGCAACTTTTTTTTGTATACGGTCCTTCAACTTCAACTTTGTATCCAGCGTCATACCAGGATATTTCGCCGAGATGGTGTACGAGATTACGTCATTCTAAATACATATATAAATGTAGCGAATGTGCAGTTTGAAGTGTGGTAAGAGTGGTCCCAGAACACTTCCTTTGGGGTACACCACAGCTATTTTTATTGGCTGTAACTAGTATATGATTGTCCCTGCTTGATTCTGAAGTAGCGGTTGCTCAAGTAAAAGTCAACTAGGTCGGTTAGATATTGGGGAAAGAAAAGTCTTAATTTATTAAGCAGGCCATGGTGCTGAACTTTGTCGAACGCTTGGGATACGTCAAGAAAAACAGCTGTGCATTTTTGCTTTTTTTCCATCGCATCTTCGAGTATACTCGTTATTCAATGAACTGGATCGATTATGAGCTGTTGCGCTCTAAATCCAAATTGATGAATTGATATAAGGCCCTTTTCTTCAATTATGTTCTGGAGTCTTCTTATGATTAAAAGTAGTTTGGACAAAATAGGCAGCAGTGAGATTGAACGATATGATGAGGCCTTCTGTGCACTTTTGCCAGGTTTTTGCACCATAATGATTTGAAATACCTTCCAAGACAACGGAACGTATCTGAGATTTAGGAATGCAGTTATTATCGCTGATAGCTTTTCGAATGCTTTTCGTGTTAGATTTTTTAGTTCATCAGCAATCACCAAGTCGAAGCCGGGAGCCTTTTTTGGTTTAAATCTAGTTTTAATGATATTTTCCACTTCTTTAATTGTTGCTGTTTGGAGTACGTAGATGAACTGTGATCCTTCCAGCTGCGGTAAAGTACCATGGAACACAAAAGGACTAAACTTTTCTCTGAAAAAACTTCGGCTTTTTCTTCTTCGCTCCGGATCCGTTTGGCTTTCTGTGGGGTGTATTCGACAATATTGCATTCCTAACATTTTTTACAACTTTTCAAAGGGAAAAAAGAAAAATGCAAAAATATAGATTATTGTTTGGCGTTTATTTCTCAAAATAATTAGAAATGTTTTGATTTGTAAATAACTTTATTTTGGTGCTGAGAAGCTTAGCTAAATTGTTATTTCTGTTTTATATTGGGGAAATCGCATAATTTGCCATTTTTTACGTAGTTTTCTCTTTTTCTTTTTGAGATCTAAAGTGTCTGGATGGATATTTAGTATAAAAGTTTGTTTGTTTAGGAACAGGAATACTTTTCCAAGCCGATTCCTTAATAGCTTTCGTAAATGTATGAACTCCATCTTCTAAAATATCTTGAGTTATTATATTTACTTTAAAATCAATATTTTTGTCGAGTATAACTTTGAAATACTCCCAATCCGTATGTCGGTTTGCTTGGATAACATGAAAATGGTTATCTTGAGAACCAATTGCAAACCTCTCGAAGTAACCTCTCTTATTTTATTATAAAACTTGCTGGTTCATAAATTTTTAAATGACAGGGAACGACAAAGTTATCTAAAAAGTTTAGAAAAATTCAACTTAACGCTCTTGTAGAGCTAAATAGTTTATAAGGAATATTACTAAACAGTTTTGGAGCCTCTGCGTTTAGTATCTTGCCGTCGTGGTTTGCTTCTGTGGACAAATGATTCATGAGTTTTCACTATAATGATGAGGATTCACAAACCAAACTGATTCCATCTAAATTTTTACACCAATTCAAATAAAGGGTGATCTTTTTTGTCAGATTTAGCTTCACGTGGATTTTAAGTTTGTTGTAACTCGCCATGAGGCCATTGACGTCATAAGTACATAGTATGCTAAAGAGAATCAAAGAAAGTGTCGACCAAGACCTGAAACATGTATGCAGAAGATTTTCTCGTTTTCAACTATTTGAATGATTTTGAATTTTGCAAGTAAAACTTAAAATTTATACAAACAATTTATTTTATAACCACAAATTTTGTACAAAAATGCCGCGATTTTATTTATTAAATTATTTGACTTTTCTTTTAAATGATCAATGATAGTTTAAAAAGTTATTAAGCTCTGAAAATATTCCTCACACTTCTCGCTCACTTCCGCTTTAAATGCCTTGTCTCTTACGCCATGTTCAAAGGAAGCCATGGCGTATACTTACCCCTTTGCCAAATTAAGCTCGTAAATAATAAAAATAAACGTTTACGATATTCTTACGGACGGCAACAACGCGAAAGACAACAACATGCACAAAAATATCAAAAATTATGACAGCACACACATACAGACACACGCGTGCACACAGTCTATGAGGAATGCTGCCGAGCAGGATCCGTTCTTGCCTGCACTCATTAAGATAATTGCCAGCAATTAAGCAAATTGTTGTTGCAGCGCATTTGTCATGTCTCGCTGAAAACGCCAAAGATAATGTATTATAGTGCCAAGTCTAAAGATGCACACACACACACACACAGACAGAGACTTTCTTATATTATACATGTGTATGAAATACGATTAAAATGCGCGTGAATACATTCTGAGTGTGTGTGTGTGTGTATGTGCTGCTTGAAACGAGCTTAGCGTCTAAGGCGCAGCTAATGTACCTGTAGAGGGTGAGTGTGGCTGGGAGTAAGGATATTAAGGCGACTGAAGAGCACATAAAAAGCAGTTTGTTACAAATTTTGGCGACACGCAATGCGCCGCCATAACCAGGTAATTACAATAACAATTACAATTAACTCTGAAAGGCGCACAGCATTGGCGGTGTCTTCGTAGCACCGAGCCAGCAACAAAAAAGACAACAGCGTACTTTTATGCGTCGCTCACCAGCCCGTTGTCTTGTGACTCAAACCCTTTGGCAGGAGAGCCAGCATATGGGAGTTTCGTTTATTTAGCGCAAGGAAACTCCTAACAGCAAAGAACAAACCATTTCACGAAACGAAATCTGAAGTCTTAAATCTTGTCTTGCATAAATGGCAGTAAAAACTACATCGAAGAAATACTCGAAAACAACAAGACCTTAAGGGCGCTCTTTTAAAAAAAACGATTTTTTTATTCTTCGATAGACAGCACATTTTTAAATCATATACTAAAATTTTAAATCGATTATGAGATTCCCTACTTTTTTAAAGAAAATCACAGAAACTTCAAATTTAACGGAGAATGTTTATTATGATTCGAAAGAACATTATTTGACATTTATTTTTTGGAGATTATCTCTTTCAAATGTTGGCCGCTGCTACGTCTCAGACGGTCCATCCGTGAGTTCAATTTTCGATGACTCCTTTGAGCATTTCGACTGGTAACTGGCGAATGACACTCGTGATGTTTTTCTCCAAGGCCTGGATCGAAGCTAGATTGTCCGCATTGGCTTTAGACTTTACATATCGCCACAGAAAAAAGTCTAACTTTGTGTTATCACATGATCTTAGTGGCAAATCGACCGACCCAAAACGTGTAGTTATCTGCTCACCGAAGTGTTCTCTTAATAAATCCATTGATTGACGCGATGTGTGGAAAGTGGCGCCGTCTTTTTGAAACCAAATGACGCCGAGATTACAAGTTTCAATTTCAGGCATCAAATAGTCGGTTATCATGACACGATAACGCTCACCATTTACGGTTAAGTTCTCACCGGCATAATTTTTGACGCAATATGGACCGATGATTCCACCGACCCACAAACCACATCAAAACGTTATTTTTTCTGGAGTAATGACAGATCTTGAACCGCTTGAGGTTGCTCTGCGTCCCAAATGCAGCAATGTTTACACAACCCATTGAGCCAGAAATGAGCCTCATCGCTGAACAAAATTTGGCTCGAAAACGTCAGATCTTCTTGGAACTTTCCGAACGGAACGGTTTCAGTTCTTGCATAAGCTATATTTTGTACGCTTTCAGTTTAAGATTTCGACGTAAAATGCACCACGTCGTTCCATAAGTCAGTCCGAGTTGCTGCAAACGGCGCCGAATCGATTCTCCACGTTCTTCGTGTACACTCTTAGCTACGACTTCTATATTATCTTCACGGCGTGCTGAACGTGGTCTATATGGTCGAATATTATCCAGTAATGAATGCGAGGTGTTGCGAATAGTACGCTGAGTAGGCCGATTGCGTTGACCATAATTTGAGCGAAGCGCGCGAAACACATTCTTTACGGAACGCAAGATTTCGTAATAAAGATAAACGATTTATGAATTTTGATATTACGTAAGTCTTTCCATGATAAAATGCCAACCAATACTGAACGAAAGTAATATGACTGCTTGACACTCACGCGTGATCTGCTATTTAAAAAAGTATCTCTTGTTGGATCACCCGTTAGTGTAGAGTTTTTGTCAAATAACTCAACTATCGCCAACTCTCCAACTACTTAAAGAAATTTGGTATGTATTATATACCTATGAGATTCGCTTGTATAAATCAATTAGTATTACCATATTTGTTGGACATTTTTTCGACCAACCGAAAGATTAGTAGAACCTTCTTCCTCAACCTCTCCGTTCAATTTAAAACTCGATGTATTAAGGTAACTCTGTGCTGCCCATTGTAATTCGGCTAGTTACCAAAAACTTTTTTAATTTGGCTGCTATCGGGATTTTTATCGGCTCTTCTATAAATTTAAATGAAAACTTTTTTATGACACTCAATACCTATTTTTGCCCTAGACACAAGTATCCGATCAACATTCTTCCAGTTATCCATATTATTAATATTGCTTACCTCTTCAAAATTCTACCGATGGGATAATGATTTATACCCCACAATCATACGACAGGGATTCCTACATTTTTGCTTAAAGGTAGTATAGGATACTCGTATTATATACAATATTTTGCACCTCTCTCAGCTAATGATACCAATCTTAGATCGAGAAATAATTCGTCTGAGTGCAGGCGTCTAACTCAACCTGCTGTCCCAAAAAGTTTCCCACTGGGGTGTTTTTTTTTACTCCTTACATAATGTGGCACATCTTTCATACCATCAGTTCATTTTTCACTGCTTGAGAAGAAACAGTTAGTGCATATATTGCAGTAAAGCTTCTCTTAATAATCACATAGTCGGTTCAGTCTGAGTTTTGAAATTACAGCACGTTTTCGTTGGGAGTCGTAGACCAGCTCATTAATGGTTAGGAAAATCTTGATGGGCTTATAAACTCATTTTTAATATGTTTTGTGGTAGTGGTAGTGGATCGAATATGATTTCGTTCGGTTCGGCGCTATTACTGATTTGATATTGAGGTGCTGTTAGTACAGTGGAGAAGTCTCTACTCACTTAAATCTGTACCAGTCTTCACCACTAAATCGACGCTTTCTGGGCCAACGCAGTAAATGAAATCTTAATCGAGTTTAGTTTCGAGTTTTCAGTATTTTTTTCATAGACATCAGGGCCACTTCGTTATTGCTAAAAGTAGGGAGTGCGGAAGCTTCTACATGAAGAACCAATCATCATTAGAAATTAAGCCATTGGGCAACAAGAAAACAACAAGCATAAGTTCGATAATGGAACTTTACAACTGGCTTAGCTTAGTGAGAAGTTTAAAAAATGTGGCAACCAAATTTCATCAAACTTTGTAAACAATTCTTACATTTGTCCAAACATTAAAAACACTTCCAAAACAAACTTAATAACAAATATTTACCACCAAGCAGTTGGGCCACCGCCCAATCGAATGTATACAATTTTCTTGACAAATAATTGGCTTAAGCAAAGACATATGTATGTACTCCTCAAACAAATAACATTATCTACGAATAAGTCACAAATTTCAATACTTTTTACTATAAAAGCCAACAGATATCTCGAACAGAGTAACAGTTCTTCGTGTCACTTTAGACAATGTTGTTGAAAACTGCAATTTTCCTTTTGGCTGTGGCATTGCCTGCCATTCACGGCTTCGATTTTTCATCGAAATTGAGTGCCCTCCTTGGCAATCAGCCGCAAACGGTAACAACGACTTACACACTAGCACCTCCGACGACCACACTCACAATCTCACCAGTGACATCACCAACCCAAACTTATACCACTTCACCGCTCGTGTACTATACACCGACACCGGTACCCACACCAGTTCCAGTGCCAGCGACTACAAATACTACTACGGCGTCACGAGCGATGGCCGATGCTGTGGACGACAAAACTGATGGCGGCAGGCGTAGAGTACAACGTGTATTCCCGAGACGCCAACGGCGGTTGACCAAGCGCAGGGCGGGTAACAGAAGACGACGCGGTTAGGTAAAATCGTATTTAACGAGGAAGGTATAAAACGTGTATGACTCAAATAATGCAAAGATGCTTAGAAAAAATAAAGCTTTGGAGTGTTAAATATAGATTTACAATATATTAGCCAAAATTAAAATGAAACTGTGTTTTAATATACATACATACTTGCATGACGTTTTAAAGCTGTTATTAGGTCACGCTTTAATACTATTCTTCTTCTTCTTCTTTATTGGCGTAGACACCGCTTACGCGGTTATTGCCGAGTTAACAACAGCAGGCTTTTTTCTTCTTTTCGTTGGGGGCATTTTTTAAGTGGCGAGTCTCAAATAAAGCGCACAACCCTGAGCAGGATGATTCGCTTTCTGACTTTCTGACTCGCCTTCAAACCCTTTGGCTACCCAAAGGATACTGGTCCTAAGACTGGCAGCCGTGAGCTGCTTGAGCCACATGTAAAATAACACAGGTCAACACGATTTTTGGGTCTGACATCTACATGTTAAATTTTAGTTTCTCCTATGACAAAAATAAGGAAAAACATTTTTTTCCCGTTAAAGTTTGCTTTCGTAGAAATTAGAGCAATTTTTCGACTTTTAAGTAGAAATGACTGATTTTTATATTTTTTCTACAATTTCACTATAGATTATAATTAGAAAACTTTTTTTTAGATACAAGAGTCGTTTTTATTCAAGATGTGTGATAAACAATAATATATAAATGTAAAATAACAAGAAATTACTGTCTAAAAGTGAATATTTTTTGTATTTCATTTATGTTCATATGAGCTCTCTCGTATTAAACCCCAAATATACTTATCGATGTAGATCAGCCAAAAGAGCAAACTTAAAGAACTAAAGATTAATATTTAAGTGTTTTTCAATGTCTAGAATCAGAATCAAAGCATGAGAACAGAAACCCAAAAAAAAAATATTTTTTTTTGTTGACCGGTGTAATCGTTTCTGGCCACTCCCAAGTGAATGGCGCTGGTAATTTAAGACTGAAACAGTCAAAAATCTGACATAATCTCCTTCATTTCAATTTTCTGATGCTGGCAATGATGAAAGTTTCGTTTCATAAATGAGTTGAGCGTCATTAAACCAAACCCTATCTAGCGAGGTATGAGTATCCTCCCATGTTATATTCTCTCTAAATTATGCAAGATCAAAGTCAAACTTAGTTATATCACCTTTGTTTGCAAATTAATCCATTGACGAGCTCTATTCCTCGACGGATAGATGGCCATTGTACAATACTTTCTCGAGAGAGAAGACTATCGGGCTTTCCAAAAGGGATGGTATGATATCTAAGTGTTGTTTCGGCCATTATTAATATGCCAGGTTTTGTAATTTTTTTTCATTGTATTCAGTAATGTTTACAATTTCGGCATAAAACACGGTTTAAAAATTATTTAATTTTGTTATCAAAATAATAATAAATAATTAAGAAAATCATATTCTGCGATGAGGCTCACTTTATTCTGAGGGGTGCGGTAAATAAACCAAACTGTCGATGCTGGAGCGAAAAAAATCCACAAATTATTAATGAACAATCAATCATTACACTCACCTA
The DNA here is from genome assembly GCF_024586455.1 of Bactrocera neohumeralis. Lineage (NCBI taxonomy): Eukaryota > Metazoa > Arthropoda > Insecta > Diptera > Tephritidae > Bactrocera > Bactrocera neohumeralis. The sequence goes on along the minus strand of NC_065922.1, from coordinate 36,690,358 downwards.
AATTGACATTGATTTTGAGGTGGCTCTTGGTCTGGTGGAATCAACGGTCCGTACCTTTTTCGAAATGAAGCTGGTGATACCGTTACTGTCAAAGTAGAGCGGTATACTTTTAAAGCACTTTTTATTCAGATAGATCGTTGATAACCAACTTTTTGTGGCCGCAATTGGAAGAAGTTGATCTCGAAAATATTTGGTTCCAACAAGACGGGGCTACGTGCCACACAGCTTGTGGAACAATCGAATTATTGCGAGAAAGGCTCGGAGATTCGATTAGTTCAATAAATTGTGACATTGAATGGCCTCCAAGAAGTTGTGATTTAAAACCATTAGACTACTTTTTGTGGAGTTATTTGAAGTCATTGGTCTTTAGCAATAAACCAGACTCTCCTCAAGCTTTGGAAGTCAAAATTCAAAGTGACATACGACTCGTTTATTAATTTTAATTATTGTGTTTTTTTTTTAAAAGGTACATATATCACTCTTATATCAAAATCTTGTATATTAGGGGTAGACCTCAGCTGTAATACTAATGGTGCATGGTCATTATTGCTGAGAATTTGTCATTTTTGATGATATTTTGTCATGATAGAGTGAGTGAGAGAAGTGTACTGGATTAGATTGGGTTGCTATGCCGTCTAGACGCAACCTCGAACAACCTGTAATTTCGAAGCCAAATTTGTCAGGCCTTGGCCAGCCAAATTTTTGAATACCCAAAATTTATACTACCGAACTAATAAAATAGAAGCTTATCAGAAAAACCTCGCACTAAAAAAGGCTGGTTACATAACCAAAAGTATTTTATTGCTCAAGTTGATTAATATTTATTTTCCAGCCTAAAATATGCTGATTTCATACATATAACATAGTTACATTAGACATAAGATCCTGTCAAGTTTTGATAAGCTGGTTTATGTAAAAAAAAAAAAATTAAAAGCCGATGAAATAATGTTTTTCGCTTTGTCAGTAGTCTGGACATAAGCAGATCGTCCGGAGCGGAATTACCAACAAATTAATTTTCTAACACAGAAATTCCAAAAGCTATTAGAATTGTCGGTCAACCTTCCACGATTTGAAAACGTACCAAACACAGCTTTCAAAAAACCTATTTATTTTTATTTTTGATATTTCGAGAAGTCTCCTTGACTACAGCACTTTATACGAGTATATTCCGCTGTTACCTGAACTGCACTTTGCGTACTTGAACCGATCCACCTATTTCAGTATATATAGTACTGTCAGGCGATTATACACCAGAGAGAGTAAAGCGTATACCCAATGAGAACTGAAAAAATAATTCTGAGTGTAATTTCTACTAGCTCAGGTGGCACATAGCTTTACCAGAGTAAATGTGCATCAGCTGACATAAATTTTGAATTTGATCCAAGCTCTGGGAATTAATGTCTATCTCCTGCAGCCTCCTCAAAACAGGACTCATTCTGTAAATCATGTGTTTTGGGAAATGCTCCAGATCCTTTTCTCTTTTCCATACAATGTTGTCTTAAAGCCATATTTTTTGTTTTCCGATAGGCAGTTAGCGAAAACTATCCTTCACGATCGATTGACTTTTGCAAAATGTTCACATAAAAGAAGAAAAAAGGTGACAAAAGAACTTACAAGAACTTTATTTTAATCGATCAGTTCAGCTTGATCCAAAAAGTTTTTTCGGGGATTGGACCATTGCCTTTGACAAAAATTCATGCAAAAATTCTTGAAAGTATCTCGTGAAATAAAAATGCTTTCCATGGGAGAACTTGATTTTGATCGTTCTGTTTGTATGGCAACCATACGCTATAGTTATCTGATAACGGCGGTTCCAACCAACGAGCAACCTCTTGGACGAAATTTGAGATCGATATCTCAAGAACTGAGTTTGCGTATATGCAGATAGGCGGAAATGATTATATCGACAAATCTCGTTTTCCTGATCATTTATACAAATATATTATAGAGTGTCCAACGTTTCCTTCTGGTTGGTACAAACTTCCTAGGAAACATGAGTTTACTTGAGTCAGAACTCATGACACCGGCGCGGATTGAAATTTTGGAGATGATAAATATTTCATCACATGCATTCCATAACATAAATTGAGCTACATATGGTAAATCATTATTCTATGCCCTTCCTATTAGTTCTACCCAAAAAATTTCACAAGTCCCATCTACCGGTTACTTAATCAGGCCATATTAGCTCAGCTGCAGAGATCAATTGAACATTATAACGAAGACTAAGCTTGAGCCCAAAATTTACACAGCTGCAGTAAAATGCATTCAATATGCCATCACTCGTCATTTAGTGTGTTTAAAGCGACACAAAGAACCGTTATAAAAGCGCTACCACACAGAACAAAGTTATCAATTGACTTGTAAGCTTCATTGGTACAACAATCAAGTACAAACACAGAGATGTCGATTAAGCTGAGCATTTGCATAGTGCTCTTAGCAGTTCTATGCTGCTACACGCAAGGCGCATTCGCCAGACAGCAGCTAAGGGATAGGCAAGAACAAGCACAAGGCGCTTTAGAAAGTACCAACACTAAAAATACCGAAAACCAACTTACGGAAACCAACAATGAAGCTGCAAACCATATTGGGGAACAGTCGAAGATTGAAACAGTGCTGAGGAAGGGAACTCAAGACAAGGATGACGATGATGCTGAAGATAAAGATGATGTTGATGGCACCCGTCGTCGCCGCGGTAGACGTGGTAGGCGCCGCAATAGAAGACGTCGTGGACGTGGCAGGAGAAGGGGACGTCGCGGTGGTAGAAGACGTCGTGGACGCAGAGGTGGCAGAAGAAGAAGAAATCGCAGACGAGGCTAAACTGTATGAGACCTAAATTAGAAAACATGATTGAAAACATACTTGGTAGCGATATACATAGATAGAAAAAAAATTAAATAAAAAAATTTACGAAAAAATGTAAAAAGTTTTGTCTAATATTTGATGTGTGTATGTAGAGCTTTCAAAGATAAATCAGCTGATTATTAGACACCTTTTATATCTATAAAGACGTCAAACTTTATAATGAAAATATATTTCTGTCGAGAAAAACTAGACAAACCACTAAGAAAGTTCGATCGAAGTATTATTATTATCATTTTATTGAAAAGGATAATACAATTACACCTTAACATTCTAAAAATTTTACAGCATAGCGACTAAGGTCATCAGCTTCTTAAATATTCAAACCTCAAAATAGATTTCGATCGAAGTAGTTACGGCACTTTGTATTGTTTTCACTTTTTGAGTTTTTGCTTGAAGAAAATAACCATCCTTACTCTCAACTGACATATTTCTTCCTGAGAACCCAACCTACCCTCAACTGACACAACTTTTGCATGAAATCACCGGATTAAGTATTATTTGGAGACTAATAATAAGATTTGTTATATGAAACTGGTTGCCCTTACCCAAATATTGTGTTATAGATACTTAAGGGCTTATATCCACTTATAAGTCAGGAAAAGCTCATTTTTTTGTGAACTTTTTTTAAGAGATTTTTTTTTTTAATAAATAAGTAAAGAAAAATACACTTAGAGAATTTATTGTTCTTAAATAATTGCAAATTGTTTCGACAAAAATTGTGATTCTCTTGATCGCTTAATCGGTTGTTAGGAGGACCTTCGAAAAAGTTGTCCGAGGGTGAGAAATACTTTTCTCCTAAATTTAGCTCAAATCCAAAAACCAAAAAAGTTTAGCATTACTACAGATAAATACATGTAATTATCGTGAACCTTGTAAGATTTTAAATTTTTACCTAATGGAGTCTTCCTAAGGAAAACCGTTATTTATCGTGAGAAAATCTTAATTTCAGACTGGAAAAATAGAGAAAATTCGAAAATTTTATCAAAATTTTTATTCCTTCTATCATTTCTTAGCAAATATATTTGAGAAGGCCGTGTGAACATTTCAAGTCGATCTTTTTAGTCGTTCGCAGAAAATTTTCTCACCGCCCCCAAATACAGCCTTCGCGTTTAAAGTTTTGGAAGCCGATTACCCTTAATTAAAAACTCTTAAAAATACGTTAAAATCTCCGAAACTATTTGACAGATCACTTTCATATTTTCGGAGAATATTCTCATATTTATATCTTCTACTTTATTGGAAATTCCAAGTGTCGTCATGATCAAGCCAGTGTAGCCGCTGTCTCTTTATTCGCTGAACTATGTCAATGTCGTCGTATAACTCTTACCGCTCATCGTTTCATCGACTGCGGTATTTGGCGTTGCCATTAATCTTCCGCAGTACCTTTCTCTCGAAAACTTGTAACTTCGACTCATCAGATCTCATCGTTCATGCCTCTGCACCATATAGCGGGGATGATGAGTGACTTGCAGAATTTGGTCTTTGTTCGTCGAGAGAGGAATTTACTTCTCAATTGTCTACGTAGTTGGAAGTACATTCGATATATGCAAAAAAAATTCGATACACAAGTGGATATAAATTCCAAAATGGTTTTCTTGGCATTAGAAATATACTCAGTTTTAAAGCGATTTACCATTTTCCATAAATCGATTGAATCTGTAAAGGCTCATTGTTCTTGTTTTGCTGGCAGCTGCGTGAACGCCAAAGTTAATTTCAGATAATTCCACTATATCTTCCCAGATACTCTTGACTAGCTTCAGATAATAAGTTTGGCGGATTTTAGAAATATAGTGTCTAAAGATACTAGAACAGCAGATACACCTGCCTGATAACATAACTTATCTGAGTTTAGTGTCACTGACAAATAAGTTTTAGGGATGTGACTGCCAAAAATTTAGCATGAAATAAAGAATTAGAAAAATCGGTGTAAACTTTTTAATTGACTTGCCGTAAAAATAAAATATCAAACCATAATAAAAGCTAACTAGACCGACAAATCGAATTCAATATACAAATGATCCAAAGCACCTTTAAAAACAAGGAATTAACAGAAAAGTGTTCCTTGTGGCCCCACCTACCTATTTTTGCATTAACATAGAAACTAATTTAGTTGTAATTTAAGGATTTGTAATTTATTTGCAATCATTATCAATTTTTCTCATTACCAAACGGATTAACCAGCTGTTGTTGCTGTTGTTGCTGTAGGCGAGGTAGGCGATGTCGTAGGAGTTGTCGTCGTCGGCGATGTTGGTGTAGCCGTTGTCGTTGTAGGTGCGGTATTCGTTGGGCTAAGTGTAATCGTATAGGTACTTGGGGCAGTTGATATCACAACCGGAGCTGGTGTTGAGCTTTGAAGATTTAGCAGTTTCTTGAAATTGAAAGCGTTACCCTGGGACAGGCAACTCAAAGCGAAAACCAGTAAAAACAATTTGATCGCCATGTTAACGAATGTTTATGATGCAGTTAGATTAGATTATTAACGAGGTAATGCACCGCGACCTAGGGTCTTTCGTGCCCTAAATGATGCAGTTACAACGACTCTCCACAGCTTTTATACACATTTTGAATAACGAATGGCGTAATAAGGTGGTGTCGCATTCATATTTGATTAGCAATGGTTACACCAATATTTATTCAGATGTTTAAATATCGAAAAAAATACTCAGTGAGATGGCTTAATGTTGACCCAATTTCATTAATGCCTTTTCCAATGAAACAAAACTTACTTCAAGACTGTGCAAACACACGAGAGCTGTAAACATATAATTCGTTAACGTCGCTGAGCTTACGAAATCAAACATATTTTGTTGGAGTGTCGACTTTATCACGAACACAAGTATTTGAGTGCCAGAAAGCATTCAGCGTAGGTCGTGAAGTCATAGAAGTATTGTTTCATGTGAGAGGTCCGTCCAACTCTATTAATAAGGATAACATCGAAAAGGTTAAATAAACAATGCTTAAAAATCCTCGTGTTGGTCATCAGAGAGACAAGAGTGAATATCGACATTTCTTATGAAGACTGTCAATGTTAGATTCGTATCAAAAGAGCTAAAACTTTTGCATAAACAACGTCGAGTTGAGGTTGCAAAAGAAATATTGGAACGTAGCTGAGAACTCCACATTTACTAAGTGCACAAAACTGGTCTGGAGACGTGGGCTTATAAATATCACATAGAAACTGTCGAATAATCTAGCGAATGTTGCTCGAAAATTAGCCGTAGTAAAAACACAAAAAAAAACAAAGAATATTTGGAAGCTTGGATTAAGCTTTTATTAGCTCAAAAGCCTAGTTTGAAAGCGATAGATAAAAATTTGTATTAGAATGCGGGAAAATGTTTTTTTTTTTGTGAAACCGAGTAAAACTTTTGGTTATAGTGTTTGACCGATGAAGCTAATTTCAATATCTTACTCAGCTCAGGCGAAGGTCGGTTACGTAGAGCCGTCTATATTCGCACTAAACGATTTAAACTCATCGCCAACACTAATTTCCCCATTCATACAGAAAAAATAATTATAATTAGTACCGAACAAAAATAAACAAGGATTACTTTCTGTTGGAATGGATATGTAAACTGATATATTCTTCTCTATTGGCGTAGAGACCGCTTACGCGGTTACAGCCGAGCTTACAACAGCGCGTCAGTCGTTCTTCCTTTTCGCTACGTGGCGCCAATTTGAGATTCCAGGTTCCAAGTGTAGCCAGGTCCTTATGCACCTGGTCTTTCCAACGAAGTGGAAGTCTTCTTCTGCTTTCCTGGCATAAATTGAGTCGAATACTTTCAGTGCTGGAGTGTCTTTTGCCTTTTTCTTTTAATTCGCTGAACTATGTCAATCTCGTCGTATATCGAATGCGATATTCGCCGTGGCCAATGCGCAAAGGACCATACATCTGTCGCAGAACTTTTCTCTCGAAAACTCACAACGTCGACTCATCAGATGATGCCATTGTCCATGCCTCTGCACCATATAGCTGGACGGGAATAATGAGTGACTTATAGAGTTTTGTTTTTGTTCGCCGAGAAAGGACTTTACTTCTCAATTGCCTACTTAATCCGAAGTAGCACCTGTTGGCAAGAGATATTCTGCGTTGGATTTCGAGGCTGACGTTGTTATTGGTGTTGATGCTGTTTTCAGGATAGACGAAATTTTTTACGACTTCAAAGTTATGACTGTCAACAGTGACGTGGGTGCCTAGTCGCGAGTGCGACGACTGTTTTTTTGATGATAGAAGATATTTTGTCTTGCCTTCGTTCACCACCAGACCCATTTGCTTCGCTGCCTTATCTATTCTGGAAAAAGCAAAACTAACGGTGCGGTTGTTAAGGCCAATGATATCATCTATATCTGTACACTCTTATAGCAGATGGTACCTTCTCTGTTTAGTTCTGCAGCTCGAATTATTTTCTCCAAAAACTAGGTTGAAGAAGTCACACGAAAGGGAGTCGCCTTGTCTGAAACCTCGTTTGGTATCGAACGGCTCGGAGAGATCCTTTGTGATCCTGACGGAGCTTTTGGTGTTGCTCAGCGTCAGTTTATACAGCCATATTAGTTTTGCGGAGATACAAAATTCAGACATCGCGGTATAAAGGCAGCTCCTTTTTGAGCTGTCAAAAGCAGCTTTGAAATCGACCAAAAGGTGTTGCGTGTCGATTATCTTTTAAGGGGTATTTTCCAGGATTTGGCGCATGATGAATATCTGGTCGGTCCATACAGTTTGTTGACGGTAGACTCTAATCTTTCACACAATAGGCTCCATAGAAACCTTTATGTTATGTTGAAGAGCCTATGAGGCTGATATACCCTTAAGTTTGTCTCAAAATTAATAACGCTTTGAAGGAAACGTCGATGACTCTGTGAAGTATATATAGAAATGATCAGCTTAACGACCAAAACTGATTTAGCCATGCCGGTACTTCTTTCCGTTTGTCTGTATATACACAAACTAATTCCTCGTTTTTTGAGAGATCGATCTGAAATTTGGACAAGTTCTTTTCTCTACAAAGAGTTTCCCTACAAGGAGATACGCATTTGTCTGAACTATTATCGGTTATAATTGCCATAAAAGCGGATCAAGCATTTGTATTGCAAACTAATTTATTTGAAAAATTATCTTCATGAAATTTAGCATACGCTGCCTTTTTTTGAGAATATAAGCGTTTTTAACCATTGCTTCGGACATCAAGATTACTTTAATGGTTTTTAGTATGGTCTGTCAGAGAATTTACTTGAGCAAGAGAGGTACTGGACTCGTATCTCATGTTTATGAATCCAATGGCTTTAAAGCTATACAATCAAGTCGTGAAAAAAGAGTGTTTCTGCCAAACCAAACAGTATGCTTAAGATAATATGCATCTTTTAACCCCTGAACAGGGCATATTAGCTTCCCACAAAGTCTTCCCAAAAAGGAAATGTCGGAGAACATAAAAAGTATACATATAAAAATGATTATCGACACGAGCTACGTCGATTTGCCATGTAGGTCTAACCATCTAAATCTGCGCGAAAATCGTTCTCTTAGCGAAATACTGAACTGAAATTTTGCACGTACGAGTATCCTCTTCTCACTAAGAAGCTGCTTCTTTGTCGGAATGGCTGAAATTGATTCCCTATAGCATATAGCTGTAATACAAACAAACCGATCACAATCAAGCTCTTATACGGATAACACATTTATTTGACAAGCTCTCTTTGTGAAATCTGACAAAGATTATTGTCCATCTGTAATTTTCGAACAGTATTAAGACCAAGATCTACAAGAAATGCACCTGTGAAGCCAGCAATCTTGTATTTATTTCGAAAAAGTATTTTTTTTTAAGCGTTCGGAAAACCCAACCAATATTTCTAATATATAATTAATGATTTAGATTTTTTTTTCGTCAGCAAATATTTATTACAATGTTTATATTCGTATCGATTAAGAGGCTGATGATCGCATTATTGCGATCTAACCAGTTGCAGTCGTTGCTGTCGCTGTTGGTGATGCCGCCGTTGTTGGTGATGTCGGCGAAGGTGAAGTAGATGTTGGCGATGGCGGTGTCGGTGGAGTAGTTGGTGTAGTTGGACTAGTAGGGCTTACCGTTACTGTATAAGTGACGGGTCCGGTCGGTGTTACTATCGGCGCCACCGTTGTAGTTGTACAATGACCAAGTAAGTTACACACCTTTTGCAAGCCAAAAGCGTCCGAAGAATGCATTTGTGTTGCTACAAGGAGCAACAGTAAGACTTTCAAAGTCATTTTTGATAAATTGTTTACTATTCCCCTGTATTTGTAGATTATAACTCGATTGTCATGCAAGACGAGTGGCTATAAGAGCAAACCATGTCTTGCACTAGTATTTATACTGGTGAGCTGGAGTAAAACTTAAGTTGGCAAAGAGCAAAATCGCTGGATTATTCGATGATAGTAGTTTGTTTCGTAGCGAGATACTATTGATCTCCTTGGTTCGAATATAGTGTGGTGCATTGTGAAATATTATATATGCATATATATTTAATACATATACTATATCTACTAAATACATACATATGTAAATGCTCCAATATTTCGAATAACTAAATTTCACTTCATTCATAAAAACTGCTGAAGAAGCAGAAACTCTCAGCGACCCATTTGTGTTTGAACAAGTGTGGACGGGGCACTTCGCGGCAAAACGCGTTTGCCACTTAGCTATAAAAGCTACAAGACGAACCGAATGCAGCATCAAACGCTCCGATCAATTGACGAGCGATCACCTAAAACAGACCGAAGCAGCTGTTTTTTTCCGAAATGTCTTCAAAGATTGTATACTTCTTGGCAGCGTTGCTGGCGATCCTTTGTTTGCTGCAACAATTTGAGAGCACTGCAGCCGCCAACACACAGCTCAGACGCGCCTTTTCGCGTGACACGCTTGCAGCACGTAAGCAACTGCAACAGAATACCCACATCAATCGATTGAATAATAATCAATACAACAACCAAAACAATGAGGACGAAGCTGATGATGATAATGATGATGATGCAGCGGTAGATGGTGGCTTTGCCGTCGATGAAGATGACACTGCCAATTCGGCTTTAAGGAACGTGAACGCGGAGAATGCTGCACAAGCACATGAACAAACCGAAGTCGAGGCGACTGAAGGTGAACTCGCCAACTCTGGGGATGGCGCCGATGATGGCGGCCGCGCACGTCGCCGTAGAAGAGGTCGTGGTAGAGGTCGTCGTCGTCGCGGCCGTGGTCGTGGCAGACGCCGTGGTCGTAGAGGTGGACGTAAAGTACGCAAATCGAGGCGCGGTTAGACATAAAATAATGGGAGTGGCTTAAGAAAAGGTTTTTTTTTTAATTAAATACAATATGCAAAATACATATATACATACACAAAAAATATCAAAGTCTCCTTCTTTTTCTTCTTCAATTTGACTCCAAGCTGTATCTAAACGAAGATCTTCTGTGGGTCTTTCCGATAGCATGTTTTATAAAATATTTGATTACCTATAGCTTTAATTGCAGTATCTAAGTAAAGATACTGCGGCTCTTTCCGATATCATCTTATGTAAAAGATTCGGTTATCTTATGATTTGCGTGAAATGAGAACATTTATTGCACTTTCCAAGATCAGACTAAGCGTATATCTGTACCTTACCATTATTATCAATATGAATTTTGAGAAACCCTGCAAGGTGTATTCACAGCGAAAGCATCTTTTAATATCGGTGAAATCTGCGGATTCGTAACAGTGGAACTTCTCATATTATCTTGAGTTTGTAAATGCTAAAGTCATTTATATCCATTGAAATCTCGCCGTTTTTTATCTCTTTTTAAATTCCCTGAAAGTTGAAGCTACTTAATATTAAACGGAATCGTCGATGAATGTTTAATAGCTATAATACTTAGTTCCCGAAGCGATACAGCTCCGATGTCTTTACTATGTTGATATGTTTCTGGGTTTAGGTCTATATACTATATCTATTGCGCTCTTTTCGAAAGGACAAAAGTCGAGTAAATTTGAAAAACCTGAAGTCTTAGGTATGAATTCAACTTTACTTCCGAGCGGCTGTTGTTTTGTAAAGGAAGTCTTCAAATAAGTTCAGACGCCGAGATGTAGATTTTTTGATAGATATTTCTAGCTCAATTTTCTTCAAAATAGTTATCTGCGAACATCACCATTTTTTTGGAACTAAGCTCCAAGCCTTTCGAAATAGAAAATTGTGGATGGATTATGAATTTTTTAGTTCCAATCCCTGAAATATGAAGGAATATTATCAAATGTCTATTCCAAATTTTCTTGTGCAGAAATCGCGTGAGTTCTGCAAATTAACTCAACGTACAGATTATCATTCAATTTAAAATTAATAAATAAGGCCTAGTAAAGAAGAAAAGAGAAATCCCTTATATTTCCAACAGATTGCCTTAGTAATGTGTAGCTTGCCTTGTATAATGCGATATATACCAAAGCCATCTCCATCCATCCAAGCTATATGACGATAGAAAGAAAAATTTCCGTACAAAGAAAAACTTCTCTGACGGTTTTATGACTGCTTAACTCATCCATGCTTGATCACGCCTAAAATTTGGACACCAGCAAAGGGAAAATACACAATCGTTTTCAGTCTGTTTTTTCAATAAAGGCGAGAACTCAAGACTGCGACTGAAAATGTGAATAGTGTTTAGGGATCTAATACTGTAACCTCAAATTACTCGCAATTTCTGTTTCGTCGCTTCCGTTCAAGAATATTTGAGGGGTCAGGAGGGTAATCTTTTTAAAATTTTTTTTTTTTGAATTTTCTGTTCCCTTATACCCTTAGAATTAATGTAGAAACCCACTTTACCATTGGAAGGTTTCGAAAAAGGCCCAAAAATAATAATACCGCTCGACGTTCGGAGCGCTCGGAGTGCACACCTTAAACTTTAAACGCGTTTTTCTCAAAAACACACTTTTTTAAACTGGCGGACATGATTCCGATCGAACTACTCAACCGATTTGCTCAATTTTTTTTTTAATGTTCACAAGACGCCTGGCTATCGTCCCTACTAGACTCATAATTTTTTATAATTTATTGACAATGTTATGACAAAATTTATGTAAAAAAAACATGGGAAAAATTAAAAAAAAAAAACGTTAATTACTTTTTTATTTATCAAGATTTTTTCATTATTCTAGTAGGGACGATAACCATTCACGTACTTTTTAAGAATAAATTGGGTTTTTGTGTTTCAAATGATCCAAACATGAGACATCGTGTTCTATTGTGGAATAAAAATTTCTATGAAAATAAAATGTCAAAAAAAAACAGGCCAGATTACCCTACGGACTCTTTAATGTACAAGATCGCCGGTCATGAAGTTTTTGCTATGTGTTTGATGGGTCTAACAGGGCAACATCCACCATAAGATGCTTCCCTGTGGTCAAACTCTTAACTTTTTTTAACCTTTTTATTTTAAATAACCCTTACATCGGCAACCGTCCGTACAAAGCCTTTCCTATGACACTCAGACCCGTGCTGTCAACAATTGAATCGTCTGAAGCAAGTAACTGCTCAGAAGCCGAACACTTTAGCCTATAGAAGAGGAATTGTACGCCAGGCCACACATATCGGTAATAATTCTACAGAAGCGCCGAGAGCTTAGTTGGACTAGCACCAAGTGATTGCTAATTGTTCCTGTCTATCGTGAATGGTTTTGTCAGTGAAAAATGCGGCTCAAGAAAAACTCTGAAAAATGAACTGTATAAGTTTTTTGCTAATGGGGACGATGATTTATATGATAGTGGTATTATTAAATTAGCTTCAAAGGTAGGTGACAATAAAGTATGGATCTCGAGATATCGATGCAAATTCGTCTGACTCGAAAGTACCAAATATGTAATTAGGAATGCAGGACGGACGATTATTGGTATTATTAAATTAGCTCCAAAGGTAGGTGACAATAAAGTATGGATCTCGAGATATCGATGCAAATTCGTGTGACTCGAAAGTACCAAATATGTAATTAGGAATGCAGGACGGACGATTATCATTTAGCTATGAAATATACTGCGGATACCTGGATCTACTCGGAGCCATGGACCCATGTTTGACAGTATTACGAGAATTGGAGAATTGGAATTCTTGCTTTCGGAGTCTGTACTAAGACCCTACTTTGCTAAAAACTAAAACATATAAAACATAAAACAGCGTTGATGGGGTTTTCCCATCTTTTGAGATATGCCAGTTGCCTCATTTAAGCGTTAGAATTTTTTCCAATTTTTATAACCTGAACGGGGCATATTAAGTTTGCCACTATATTTGTAAAAAACAGGAAACGTCAGAGACCCTATAAAGTACATATATGGTACATAAAAGACCGTTGTAACGAGCTGCGACGATTTAACAATGCCCGTGTGTATGTGTGCGAATTCGTCCTTCAGTTTTAGAGATTTTGTTTTGAAGTTTTTAGCTCGCCATTTTCTCACCCAAAAGCTGCTCATTTGTCGGAATGGCCGATATCGCACCACTATAACATATAGCTGTCATACAAACTAAATGATCGGACAAAAATACTGTTATGGAAAACTTTTTCATTTAACGAGACATTTTCCTGAAACTTCGCGAGGATTATTATTCCAACAGATCATTCAGATCGAGTCACTACAACATTTAGCTGCCATACAAACTGGCCGATCAAAGTTCTTGTAAGGAAGCTTTTGTGTTCGTGAAGGGTATTAGACCTGCAGTGCAAGCGAAGTTAACGTTTTCTTTTGTTTTTAGTACAACTATGTATATAAAATCAACAAAAATGAAGTGCTCAGGTATTTCAAATTTCGTTTTAAGATATCTGCTCTTCAAGTAGACTAATCTCACTTCGTACGTTTGGTTGTTGGTAATTTTATTTTTAAATAGATATTCGATTATTTGAAATTAATTTCATAATAAGCATTCGGCTTCTACAGTGAAAGAAAAAAGTTTTTCCAATTTGCTATGACGTCTGTACCGTTGACTCGGTCCAAAAAAAGAAGCTGCTGATGGAAAATGCACTAACAAGCATACATACATACATAAGTACACATATAAGCAACTGAAATACACGGCACGTGTACATACATACATATGTATACACTGCATACTTCATATGTTATATGTATATAGCCAAACTTGCCAATAAAATAAAAAAAACAACTACAACAACATGACACGTTAGAATAATCGATTTAGTACTCCCATCAAATCGCCTCAACTCGGTGGGTGGAGTTTTCCAATGTCCACAATACACCCATAAAAGCTTTGTATGCACACATATGTACATACATACATATATATTAAAATACACACACATATACAAATGCATATGCATGTGTATTTGCACACGTTCGTATTTACGCATATGCGCAACATCGCCAGCGCCAATGTGTAGGCGCTTATGTATCCACACATCGCTGTATGTGTGCGTGAGCTCCACGTATATATGTGTGAAGTCATTTATATGCGTGTATTTGTGGCGCATACACCCGGTGGGGCAGCAAATGTAGCGTCCAATCAGAATCGAAGTTGTACACACGCAGCAAGCGACACACTTTCGCCGACCCATCCCGGCAAACGCTCCCTACTCGGCAACTCATGTGGGAGTACACATGCTGTACCATATCATATACATACTATATTTGGTATATAAGTGACATTTACAAGCGAGAAAAATTCGAATATACCTATAATATATACAACAAGTGAAGCGTGCAACATATAAGACGAACGTGCGAATTGGAGAAAAAGAACTAATAAAAGAAAATCACAGAAAAGAGAAAGAAAAACTTGTATATTTATATAAGGTGTATAGAAATATACATGAGTCTACTTGGACTATGTACATATGTGTGGCAAGTAACAACTGACAGCACCCACATCCGTATGAGCGGCTATATGTAGATGCTGATAGAGAATTTCGGTGTGTACATGCCCTCCAGAGGATCCTATGCTTATTCGTGTGTTATGTGAATTTTAATTTAATTACAGCAATATCTGAATATACATACATATAGATAGATAGTGCTCTTAGCTAAGCCCCATTAATATATTTATAATTGCTTCTAAAAATTAATTGGCATTAATCAATAACTGATATTGTTATGTGTATACAAACTCACAAAGCGCTAAAAAAAGTTAAAAGAATTTCGAATTTTAATTTAATTACAATATTGCAATATCTAGATATACGTACATATAGATAGATAGAAATCCAGCTCTTAGCTAGAGCCCCATTAATATATTTTATAATTGCTTCTAAAAATTAATTGGCATTAATCAATAACTGCTCTTGCGCGATAATCTCAAACATAGCGCGTAATAATTTGGTAAAAGAGGGATAGAAAAAAGGAGAGAATGGAGAGGGAGAGAGACAGAGACAGTGAAAGGGGAGAACCTTAATCTTAGATATCTATGAAATACTAAATTTAACAAACTACGAAACAAAATTTCAACAATAATTGCATCCAATGGTGAATTCCATTTGAGGATGATACTCCAAATACCTTGAAAAATTAAATTTTTTTTGAAAAATAAAATTTTTATGAAAATATCTTTTCAGGCGTTGATTGTTTAATGGGTCAATATCTTCTTCAGAGTTAGTCTTTTCGACAGCTGTTACTGAAGATTTTAAACGAATTGATCGCCCAAGTCAAATGCCGTTCTTCCAGAAGGCCGACAAAGGCCGCACAATCGTCTTGCAGCGCTCCGCGAGATATCCCTCTTGAGGACGCGTTGTTCGGGAAGTGAGCATCAAGGAGCATCCGAAGGGTATTCTTGATGCTCGGGGCCTACTTCCTATTTGCGTCTTTATGATAAGCCGGAGATGCGCGGTTCCTTGCGAAAATACGCCTGAACCTAGAGCACTCATGGCAGGCCTCCACTTTTTCGCAGAAGCTTTTGCATGAAGTTCTCTTTGCTTTCCTTAACTTGCACTTGAACATATATTGCAAGTCCCGTTTTATACAACGTCTCATTCCTGACAGTTCTATAGCCTACTAGAGAGGTTTCTCCTTGATTTTCGGTGTATTCAGTGGACAGGAGCTCTCCAGCGCAGTTTTGCATGCCGAGCTGAAGGCTTCGACCAACCCGTCCACCATGTCGGTGGTGATAAATAAGTCTCCCCCGGCACGAGTGGAAGAGTTGCCAGAGCCAATTGCTCTACATTTCCCAGTTTATGTTCTTAGGATTTCTAAAATACTTTCTAGGTGGACATTCTCCGATTAGATTGAATCCGATGAGTTAATTGTGCAAAATTTATTAGCAACATAATACAAGGTCTGTCGCAAAAGATACAGAACTTTTTAAATATAACTGTTTCTGGTAGCGCCATCTATTGGTGGGTATTTGAAATAAAAAGTTTGATCTCTTGTTGACATTTCGTAAAAATTTTAAGACAATTGGATAACTACAATCGATGTTATCGATTAAAAAGTGACAGCAGCTTTTGGTCATCGGTCGTAAAATGCAAAGAGCAAATATTAAATTTTGTTTTAAACTTGGGAAAACGTTTACTGAAACATTTCAAATGATGAAAAAAGTTTATGGTGATCAGTGCCTATCCCGTAGTAATGTGCATGAGTGGTTTAAGCGATTCCAGGAAGGTCGTGAGCACCTCTGCGACGATCAGAAGTCGGTCGTCTTCAGAAGTCAAAAATAAAGACAATGCAGATTTGTTTTTACGATTCCGAGGGTATTGTACATCGAGAGTTCGTCCCACCTGGCCAAACGATTAATGCTGTGTTTTACCTTGGTGTTATGAAGCGTCTTTTGTCGCGCATTCGTCGTGCTCGACCACAATACCGTGAGGCAGGGTCCTGGCGCCTGTTGCGCGATAATGCGCCGTGTCATCGGTCGACGCTTGTCACTGATTTTTTGACAAAAAACTCCATATTAACCATTAATCACTCACCCTACTCACCTGATCTGGCACCCCTGTGATTTTTACCTATTTGGAAAACTTCATTTGCCCATGAAAGGACACTGGTTTCAGGACATTTCAGCTATCCAAAAGGCGACGACCGATATTCTCAAGAGCATTCCGAAAAATGACCTTAAACACTCAATTGAAATGCTAATTGACCGGGCTAAACGCTGTATCGAAGCACAAGGAAACTACTTTGAATAAAAAAATATAACTTTTGAAAAATATTAATTTTTTGTTGTTTTTTTTTTTTAACAGTCCTGTTTCTTTTGCGACAGACCTTGTATGTTAGTTCGGTTCGCGCGATACATCACGCTCTGTGTACAATATTCGTCGCCTTTTCATTCGCAAAAAGTCAGAGGGAATCATTGGTCCATATTTCTACATGATACATGCTATATAGCCAACGAAACAATTAATTTATTGAAGGAAACTTTTGCTCAACGCCTTACCTCTTCTCGTGGACCTATGGCGTTACCTAGAATATTGTGCGATTTAACTATTTTCTGTGGGACCACTGTACTTTTTTTTGTGGGATTATGTGAAGTCGCTTGTCTATGCAGATAAGCCCGAGATCTTTGACACGTAGGAAAAGAATATTCGACACTTTATTACTGAAATGTCATTTTTAAAACAATATAATAACTCTTATATTTTTTTAAAGCTAAATTCTTGACCTTAACATTAAATTACATGCACTTTATTTCTTCATGAAAACTACATGTCTCAAAAGAACACCCTTTACACAATAACATCAAAGTCTGCTAGAAAGCAAATATTTGATACTCCCGCATCTCTGAAGCGTGAAACCTATTCCATTTTAATACGAAGTCTTAATTTTGGTCTGCGAAATCCTTTTCTCCTTAAAAATAAAATTCGTAGACGTA